>NC_091180.1:8413305-8425805 GCF_040958095.1 Procambarus clarkii | reverse complement strand
GCTGATGTCACAGCGAGCTATTGAACAGTAAGAAAGGTGAATTGAATTGCACTAAATGAACGGTAATTGTAGATATCTTCAGTGTTAATGAGCACAATATTAGTGCTTTGATGTGCTAGATTACACTACAAAATTAGGTGAATTTCAGTTATAGCTTATAAAGTGGTAATCAATTAGAATTATGAAATGGTGGTAAAAATCATACAATTTAACGAAACTCTATGGACATTGACCGTCAGATTTAACTGATATATGAATTTATCAATGTGGAGAAAAATACTCCATTTGTTTGAAGTGGACTAGTGAGAGTAATTCGTATACAAGAGAAGTTACTTGAAATTTCAAACAATGTTGATTTGTTCATTGGAAATGATAGTAAATAGATTTGGTCTTTGTGTCGAAAAATACAATTTTATATGAATGAATTATCAGCAGTGGAAAGTTCTTAATATACCTGCTGGATATATATATATATATATATATATATATATATATATATATATATATATATATATATAAATCTTCTTGGAATCTTCTTGCAAGAAGATTACAAATTCTTGAGGCAATTCACATAAGAATAGAGCGACCTACCATGAACACCCAAATCACGGAACTATTTACTCTACCCACCATGAGAGTAAGGACAAGACAAGAACATATCGATGCCAACACAGAAGACATTGTCCAACATAATAGGCCAATTACACTGGATTAATCTTTGTGTTTAGATAGGAGCTGCCTCATATGGGCCAATAAGCCTTCTGCAGCCTCTATGTTTCACCTCACATTTATCCCTTATGTATCCCCCCTTGTTTTCACCTTTATTGTAATATCACCAGACCCAGTGCGGGTATAAAATCAACTAGTATTGTAAGATCTGTTCACTTGAGAATGAACCATGGAGGTTCGAAACGTTGTGCAAATTATATAAATAAGTGTAATACACCCTATAGTAAATCATTTCTTTTCTTCACCTCAAAAGTACGAAAATGAGTTTTGGAGAACTCCTATTTCAATTAAGCCCTGATGCTAAGAAAATAGTTAGAGGGATAGAAGCCCTAAACCAAAAAATAATAAACACAGAATATGCGGTCATATTCAATGAAACATGTTTGAAAGAAAACATGCTGCCAGTATACACCAATATATATATATATATATATATATATATATATATATATATATATATATATATATATATATATATAATATATATATATATATATATATATATATATATATATATATATATATATATATATATATATATATATTTGAGGCACAACTCTCCTAAACACGAGAGTGAAGTATACAACTTTAGAACACTTTCCCACCAGGAGACTCGAACCCTAGCCAGCACAGAAGCCTTCCAGCAACTGGCATAACAGGTACGCCTTAACCCACTCCACCACCTGCTCAGACCCTTAAAAGAGATGGTAATTTCGGAGTATTTATATACTCCAAAGACTACCACCTCCCAAGAGCACTAGAGCAAGTGAGGGGTATATTTTGGTAGCAGTCTTTCCTGTAGACATATATTATTAAATATGACCGAAAAAGTAAGATTAATAATTCTAACACGAATTTTCTCAATCTTTCGTACATTTCTTTTCACTGTTGGAGGTAATTCAAAAATCAATTCTCCAAAATTCATTTTTATTTCTAGTCTGACGCGACACGAGCGCGTTTCGTAATACTTATTACAATTTCAAAGACTTTAGTTTACAAATACACAACTGAACAGAACTTACACATCTTCGATTTTTGTTTATATCTACATTTGAGTGAGGTGGATGGGGTGAGGTGGCATTAATAAGGTATTAATTTCATCAACACAAGACAGAACAAGAGGTGGCATTAATAGGGTATTAATTTCATCAACACAAGACAGAACACGAAACAATGGGTATTGAAATGGAAGTGATTGTAGAAAGCCTATTCGTCCATATTTCTTGATGCTTCTATATTGGAGCGGAGTCTTGAGGTGGGTAGAATATAGTTGTGCATTAATTGGCTGTTGATTGCTGGTGTTGACTTCTTAATGTGTAGTGCCTCGCAAACGTCAAGCCGCCTGCTGTCGCTGTATCTATCGATGATTTCTGTGTTGTTTACTAGGATTTCTCTGGCGATGGTTTGGTTGTGGGAAGAGATTATATGTCCCTTAATGGAGCCCTGTTGTTTATGCATCGTTAAACGCCTAGAAAGAGATGTTGTTGTCTTGCCTATATACTGTTTTTTTTTTTGAGCTTACAGTCCCCAAGTGGGTATTTGAAGGCATAGACGACGTTGGTCTCTTTTAAAGCGTTCTGCTTTGTGTCTGGAGAGTTTCTCATGAGTAGGCTGGCCGTTTTTCTGGTTTTATAGTAAATCGTCAGTTGTATCCTCTGATTTTTGTCTGTAGGGATAACGTTTCTATTAACAATATCTTTCAGGACCCTTTCCTCTGTTTTATGAGTTGTGGAAAAGAAGTTCCTGTAAAATAGTCTAATAGGGGGTATAGGTGTTGTGTTAGTTGTCTCTTTAGAGGTTGCATGGCGTTTCACTTTCCTTCTTATGATGTCTTCGACGAAACCATTGGAGAAGCCGTTGTTGACTAGGACCTGCCTTACCCTACAGAGTTCTTCGTCGACTTGCTTCCATTCTGAGCTGTGGCTGAGAGCACGGTCGACATATGCGTTAACAACACTCCTCTTGTACCTGTCTGGGCAGTCGCTGTTGGCATTTAGGCACATTCCTATGCTCGTTTCCTTAGTGTAGACTGCAGTGTGGAAACCTCCGCTCTTTTCCATGACTGTTACATCTAGAAAGGGCAGCTTCCCATCCTTTTCCATCTCGTAAGTGAAACGCAGCACGGAACTCTGCTCAAATGCCTCCTTCAGCTCCTGCAGATGTCTGACATCAGGTACCTGTGTAAAAATGTCGTCAACATACCTGCAGTATATGGCCGGTTTCATGTTCATGTCGACTAAGACTTTTTGCTCAATGGTACCCATGTAGAAGTTTGCAAACAAGACACCTAGGGGAGAACCCATGGCGACCCCATCTACTTGCTTATACATGTGCCCATCCGGGCTCAAGAAGGGTGCCTCTTTAGTACAAGCTTTGAGTAGTTTCCTTAGAATATTTTCGGGTATGTCAAGAGGAGTACAGGTTGGATCACGATACACTCTGTCGGCTATCATCCCGATTGTCTCGTCCACAGGTCCGTTGGTAAACAGCGATTCTACGTCCAACGAGGCTCTTATCCCGGTGGCCCATGTGCCCCGCAGTAAGTCAACAAATTCCTTTGGAGACTTCAGGCTGAAGGCGCAAGGAACATAAGGAGTCAGCAGGCCGTTGAGTCGCTTCGCCAGTCTGTACGTGGGTGTGGGTATCTGGCTAATGATTGGCCGAAGTGGGTTTCCAGGCTTGTGTGTCTTGACATTTCCATACGCATATCCAGGTTTATATTCCCCAATGATCTTTGGCAGGTGGAGTCCGGATTTCTTGGCGTTCACAGTTTCGATCAGTTTGTTGACCTTTGCTTTCAACTCGGCTGTAGTGTCCTTCGTTACCCTTTGGAACTTAGTTTGGTCAGAGAGTATGAGGTTCATTTTCGCCAGATATTCGTCTCCATTGTTTCGTGTTCTGTCTTGTGTTGATGAAATTAATACCCTATTAATGCCACCTCTTGTTCTGTCTTGTGTTGATGAAATTAATACCTTATTAATGCCACCTCACCCCATCCACCTCACTCAAATGTAGATATAAACAAAAATCGAAGATGTGTAAGTTCTATTCAGTTGTGTATTTGTAAACTAAAGTCTTTGAAAATGTTATAAGTTTTACGAAACGCGCTCGTGTCGCGTCAGACTAGAAATAAAAATGAATTTTGGAGAATTGATTTTTGAATTACCTCCAACAGTGAAAAGAAATGTACGTAAGATTGATAAAATTCGTGTTAGAATTATTAATCTTACTTTTTCGGTCATATTTAATAATATATATATATATATATATATATATATATATATATATATATATATATATATATATATATATATATATATATATATATATATATATATATGTTGTACCTAGTAGCCAGAACTCACTACTCGGCCTACTATGCAAGACGCGATATGCCTAATAAGCCAAGTTTTCCTAAATTTATATATTTTTCTAATTTTTTTCTTTATGTAATGACAAAGTTTTTCATTTCACTATGAATAAGTAAACTGTGTTTTATTGGAGTTAAAACTAACGTAGATATATGACCGAACCTAACCAACCCTACCTAACCTAACCTAATCTATCTTAACCGAACCTAAACTAACATAACTAAATCAATTATTTATGTCCTTAATATAATATAATATTAATGATTCAAATAAACTAATTGGAAACATTTTACTGAAAAAATAGAAAATCACTCGGCCTATTAGGCAAATCGGGCCTTGCATAGTAGGCCGAGAAGTGCATTCTGGCTACTAGGTACGACATATATATATATATATATATATATATATATATATATATATATATATATATATATATATATATATATATATAATGTGTGTGTGTGGACGGCCTTTGGACATGATTACTCCCAGAACTTTTAAATTGTGTTTTTGTTCTATAGTGAGATTTTCCTTAGTTTTGAGTGTGGTTTCTTTTTTTCATGTTGTTATAGAGCAGGAGCTGGAACCCATTTTTCTTAAACATCATAATTTTTTCTGTGGGCCATCGAAAGATTTGATTTACATGAGTTTGGAGGTGTGCTGTTTTCTCTTTATTTGTTTACTCTCATAAAAATCCTTGTCCTCTGCAAAAAATGATACGGTACTGTAGTTTGTGTTCTCTATGTCCGCTACGAGGATGAGAAAAAGTACTGGAGCAAGCACAGAACCCTTGAGGACTCCCCATGTATCTGATCTTTTCACGGCGGATGATGCGAATCTAACTTTGTTGATTATTACACACTGGGCTGTATTTGTTTGTAAATTAAAGATCCATCGTCCTAATTTGCCAGTAATATCTTTTGCAAGCATTTATCGCGTAATAACACCATGGCTACATTTGAAAGCTTTCAAGAAATGAGCGAATATTCAACAGCGTTTTGTTTGTCTTTGATGGCACTTAAGGCAATGTCATCGTAGTAAGAGGCAAGGGTGCCCTGTTCTAAGCCCTTGATGTCCAGGGCTTTGTAGATTCTGTGATCTGCTGTCGTGTATTTTCTGATCTTTCCCATTTGTGATTTTAGCATTCTTCCAAAGATTTGTATAATATGTGAAGCTAGTTCCATCAGTCTGTAATTGTTTGTTTCTGCTTTATTTGATCCTTTATGAAGTTGTTATATCTCCTCTATTTTAAATATGTTGTGGGTAACATCTGTAAGCTCCGTCTCCAAATATTGTTACTGGCCAGTGATGCCGTTTTTGTTACCATTCTTGATGAATTTAAAATTCCATGAATCGGGGCTTGGTGCAGAGTCCATGTGCAAAGCAGGCTGAGACCTAGCCCCACGCGTGTGACCTTCAACCTCGGACAAACAGACAAACATTCTTATTAAAAGATATAGATAATATTCTTAGTTATCTCCAATAGAATTTTGGCTGTACATCGGAATCCTGATATCCAGCTACTGGAACTGGATGGTGGAGCGACGCTTTCGCTTCTTGCAGATCTGCGTTCAATCCCCGACCGTCCAAGTGGTTGGACACCATTCCTTCCATTCGTCCTATCCTACAGCCCTGTCTTCAAATCCCTTCCAAGTGCTATATAGTCGTAATGTCTTAGCCATTTCTCTTGGTAGCGCTTACCCTAAGACTCCTGGGGGATTAACCAATGGGTTCTGGTGTATCGGATCCTTGTAGAGTGTTCCACTATGGTCACACTATCAGTGGAGGAACACTTGTAGACCACGAAACGTTCAGTGTAAGTGCCAGGCTGTACTCCACGTGGAAGGAGTACAACTGGCCAGAGTTAGGGGCTATCACTGGCGTGGGATGTTTACATGTCGGAGGGTATTTGCCGTTGTGCTGACAGGTCGAGTGAAGGAAGCACCAACTCAGACAAATGTGACGATGTGACAGTCACTCACTTCTAATAGAGAAAATACCGTCGTTAAAGAACATCAGCAGCAGCAGCACCCTCTAGAATTATCTTCAACCACAAAAGAAATTAATGCGATAGTGTTAACATTGTCCGACTCGGTATTACCTCTGGTATTAATCTTATTACAAATATTATATCAAATAATTTTAATTATAGCAGAGTATTGTTTTTAACTGTGGAAGCAATTTCATTAGTAGAGAAGTTTTTTTACTAGCCTACATGTTAACTGATATGCGTGTGTATTATAACTGTGGCTGTAAAAATATTCGAGCCAGATATTATGAATGATTAACATGGTGCATATAAATATTTTGGACGAGCACTTTTGAGTAAAATCAAAATTACATTTAAAACCAAACCACTCGCTGGGGAAATGTTCCTCTCGTTTAGGACTGTCCTCCAGTATTTCAGGGGCGAGGTTAATTATATTATCATTAAGGTTTCTCGTGTCTTGTAAAGCCCTCCTCCCTCCCCCAGCTTGTCTACCCTACCACCCCCCTCCCCATCATCCTCCCTTACCTCAACTCTCCCCTCCCCTGCCCTCCCTCTACCCTTTCACTCCTCCTGCTCCCTCTCGTATCACGACCATCTAACCTCTGATGAACACCGATGATTGTGTTTACTCTCCTTACCTCCCACTCTCGGAAGGGTAAAAATACCTAAAATGTCCAAAAGCGAATCAGACTGATTTCTGACAATCTGAAATGCATTTCTGATTTCCCTAGTGAAAAGAGCTGGAGAGAAAAATTGGGATTAGGAGCATAAAGTTTTTTCCTTAAATCACGTTTCAGAGCTGCCCAGCTGACTGTCAAGAGGTAAAGGAAAGAAATGATTGACAAACGCAATGGTCAAGTAAGGGTCAAAGGCAAAGTTTAAATAAAAGTTAGAGAGGCAAGATAAGGGTCAAGAGGCAAAACGAGAACGCCGAAAAATGGCACGATATTATTTTTTCCCTAATCCTCTAGATTCTCTTTTTCCTCTTTACGTTATTCTTCTCTTCTGTACCTGATTAGTTGTCATACCACTCCCACCTCATCCCCTTCTTTGTAACTCTTTCATTCTATATCTTTCTTCCTCTCCCCTCTTTCCTTTTACTACTTTACCGTCTTTTCTGTCCATTTCACTTCACTCTCCCTCCCTCCCTCCACCCCCCCCCCCTTCTCTCTCTCTCTCTCTCTCTCTCTCTCTCTCTCTCTCTCTCTCTCTCTCTCTCTCTCTCTCTCTCTCTCTCTCTCTCTCTCTCTCTCTCTCTCTCTCTCTCTCTCTCTCTCTCTCTCTCTCTCTCTCTCTCTCTCTCTCCCTCTCTCCCTCTCTCTCTCTCTCTCCCTCCCTCCCTCCCTCCCTCCCTCTCTCCCTCTCTCAATTTCTCTGCCTGGTTCCACGTGAGCCGAGTAAGGTCATCTCGTTGGCACGGAGCCGTTCTCCCACGACACAACTTGGGTAAACGAACAGCTTCCCGTTTTAATTAAGCGTCTCCACTGGCGACAACATTGTCTGAAGGGTCTGCTGCCTCTTATGTCCTGGGGTCTGCTGCCAGTTATGTCCTGGGGTCTGCTGCCTGTTATGTCCTGGGGTCTGCTGCCAGTTATGTCCTGGGGTCTGCTGTCAGTTATGTCCTGGGGTCTGCTGCCAATTATATCCTGGGGTCTGCTGCCAGTTATGTCCTGGGGTCTGCTGCCTGTTATGTCCTGGGGTCTGCTGCCTCTTATGTCCTGGGGTCTGCTGCCAGTTATGTCCTGGGGTCTGTTGCCTGTTATGTCCTGGGGTCTGTTGCCTGTTATGTCCTGGGGTCTGCTGCCTGTTATGTCCTGGGGTCTGTTGCCTGTTATGTCCTGGGGTCTGCTGCCTGTTATGTCCTGGGGTCTGCTGCCAGTTATGTCCTGGGGTCTGTTGCCTGTTATGTCCTGGGATCTGTTGCCTGTTATGTCCTGGGGTCTGCTGCCAGTTATGTCCTGGGGTCTGCTGCCTGTTATGTCCTGGGGTCTGTTGCCTGTTATGTCCTGGGGTCTGTTGCCTGTTATGTCCTGGGGTCTGCTGCCAGTTATGTCCTGGGGTCTGCTGCCAGTTATGTCCTGGGGTCTGCTGCCTGTTATGTCCTGGGGTCTGTTGCCTGTTATGTCCTGGGGTCTGCTGCCTGTTATGTCCTGGGGTCTGCTGCCAGTTATGTCCTGGGGTGTGCTGCCTGTTATGTCCTGGGGTCTCTTGCCTGTTATGTCCTGGGGTCTGCTGCCTGTTATGTCCTGGGGTCTGCTGCCAGTTATGTCCTGGGGTCTGCTGCCTGTTATGTCCTGGGGTCTGCTGCCAGTTATGTCCTGGGGTCTGCTGCCTGTTATGTCCTGGGGTCTCTTGCCTGTTATGTCCTGGGGTCTGCTGCCTGTTATGTCCTGCGGTCTGCTGCCAGTTATGTCCTGGGGTCTGTTGCCTGTTATGTCCTGGGGTCTGTTGCCTGTTATGTCCTGAGGTCTGCTGCCAGTTATGTCCTGGGGTCTGCTGCCTGTTATGTCCTGGGGTCTGTTGCCTGTTATGTCCCGAGGTCTGTTGCCTGTTATGTCCTGGGGTCTGCTGCCAGTTATGTCCTGGGGTCTGCTGCCAGTTATGTCCTGGGGTCTGCTGCCTGTTATGTCCTGGGGTCTGTTGCCTGTTATGTCCTGGAGTCTGCTGCCTGTTATGTCCTGGGGTCTGCTGCCAGTTATGTCCTGGGGTCTGTTGCCTGTTATGTCCTGGGGTCTGTTGCCTGTTATGTCCTGGGGTCTGCTGCCAGTTATGTCCTGGGGTCTGCTGCCAGTTATGTCCTGGAGTCTGTTGCCTGTTATGTCCTGGGGTCTGTTGCCTGTTATGTCCTGGGGTCTGCTGCCAGTTATGTCCTGGGGTCTGCTGCCTGTTATGTCCTGGGGTCTGCTGCCTGTTATATCCTGGGGTCTGCTGCCTGTTATGTCCTGGGGTCTGCTGCCAGTTATGTCCTGGGGTCTGCTGCCTGTTATGTCCTGGGGTCTGCTGCCTGTTATATCCTGGGGTCTGTTGCCTGTTATGTCCTGGGGTCTGCTGCCAGTTATGTCCTGGGGTCTGCTGCCTGTTATGTCCTGGGGTCTGCTGCCTGTTATGTCCTGGGGTCTGTTGCCTGTTATGTCCTGGGGTCTGCTGCCTGTTATATCCTGGGGTCTGGGGCCTGTTATGTCCTGGGGTCTGCTGCCTGTTATGTCCTGGGGTCTGCTGCCTGTTATATCCTGGGGTCTGCTGCCTGTTATGTCCTGGGGTCTGCTGCCTGTTATATCCTGGGGTCTGCTGCCTGTTATGTCCTGGGGTCTGCTGCCTGTTATGTCCTGGGGTCTGCTGCCTGTTATATCCTGGGGTCTGGGGCCTGTTATGTCCTGGGGTCTGCTGCCAGTTATGTCCTGGGGTCTGCTGCCAGTTATGTCCTGGGGTCTGCTGCCTGTTATGTCCTGGGGTCTGCTGCCAGGTATGTCCTGGGGTCTGCTGCCTGTTATGTCCTGGGGTCTGCTGCCTGTTATATCCTGGGGTCTGCTGCCTGTTATGTCCTGGGGTCAGCTGCCTGTTATGTCCTGGGGTCTGCTGCCTGTTATGTCCTGGGGTCTGCTGCCTGTTATGTCCTGGGGTCAGCTGCCTGTTATGTCCTGGGGTCTCTTGCCTGTTATGTCCTGGGGTCTGCTGCCTGTTATGTCCTGGGGTCTGCTGCCTGTTATGTCCTGGGGTCTGCTGCCTGTTATGTCCTGGGGTCTGCTGCCTGTTATGTCCTGGGGTCTGCTGCCTGTTATGTCCTGGGGTCTGCTGCCTGTTATGTCCTGGGGTCTGCTGCCTGTTATGTCCTGGGGTCTGCTGCCTGTTATGTCCTGGGGTCTGCTGCCTGTTATGTCCTGGGGTCTGCTGCCAGTTATATCCTGGGGTCTGCTGCCAGTTATATCCTGGGGTCTGCTGCCTGTTATATCCTGGGGTCTGCTGCCTGTTATATCCTGGGGTCTGCTGCCAGTTATATCCTGGGGTCTGCTGCCTGTTATATCCTGGGGTCTGCTGCCTGTTATATCCTGGGGTCTGCTGCCTGTTATGTCCTGGGGTCTGTTGCCTGTTATATCCTGGGGTCTGCTGCCTGTTATATCCTGGGGCCTGCTGCCTGTTATATCCTGGGGTCTGCTTCCAGTTATATACTGGGGTCTGCTGCCTGTTATATCCTGGGGTCTGCTGCCTGTTATATCCTGGGGTCTGCTGCCTGTTATATCCTGGGGTCTGCTGCCAGTTATATCCTGGGGTCTGCTGCCTGTTATATCCTGGGGTCTGCTGCCAGTTATGTCCTGGGGTCTGGGGCTACGTATCTTACCTTGAGTTACTTCAGGTTGTTATGCGTGTAGCTCATCGTGGTCAGGAGGGTTGTGCGTGGGTCCTGGGGAGGGACTCAAGGCGCCAATTCAGTTCAACCAAGAGCAATAATGTCTAATTAGATACCTGATGCTTTTCTGATTTTATTGTGTATTTAAATAATATATCGGCCCAGGAATATATATTTTGTGTTTCAGTGTGTATCATGTGTTAGTATGAATAATATGCCAGTATGTATCATGTGTGATAATGTATTACATGGTATTATGTATCACTTCTTGTTTATCAGGTCAGAATGTGTCACGTTAATTAATATGTATTAGCTGTTAGTATGTATCACATGTCAAAATGTATCCCATGTCAACTTGTCAAATGTTAGTTTGTATCGCGTGTCAGTATGTATCACAGGATATTATGTATTACGTCTTGGTATATGTCACGATGATTGTATGCATGACCTGACAGTGTGCATCATGTGTTAGCATCACATGTCATTACGTATCATTTGACAATATGTATTACCTGTCAGTTTGCTTCACCTGCTAGTAAAACATTTCAGTATGTCTCGCCTCATTTGATATCACTTCTCAGTATGTTTCACGTGTTAGTATGTATCACCTGTTATTATGAATCAGGTGAGTACAATAAATAAGTATGTGTCATGTGTCAGTGCAACATGTCAGCATGTGTCACGTGTCAGTGCAACATGTCAGCATGTGTCACGTGTCAGTGCAACATGTCAGTATGTGTCACGTGTCAGTGCAACATGTCAGCATGTGTCGTGTGTCAGTGCAACATGTCAGCATGTGTCACGTGTCAGTGCAACATGTCAGCATGTGTCATGTGTCAGTGCAACATGTCAGTATGTGTCACGTGTCAGTGCAACATGTCAGCATGTGTCGTGTGTCAGTGCAACATGTCAGCATGTGTCGTGTGTCAGTGCAACATGTCAGTATGTGTCGTGTGTCAGTGCAACATGTCAGTATGTGTAGTGTGTCAGTGCAACATGTCAGTATGTGTCGTGTGTCAGTGCAACATGTCAGCATGTGTCGTGTGTCAGTGCAACATGTCAGTATGTGTCGTGTGTCAGTGCAACATGTCAGTATGTGTCGTGTGTCAGTGCAACATGTCAGTATGTGTCGTGTGTCAGTGCAACATGTCAGCATGTGTCACGTGTCAGTGCAACATGTCAGTATGTGTCGTGTGTCAGTGCAACATGTCATCATGTGTCGTGTGTCAGTGCAACATGTCAGCATGTGTCATGTGTCAGTGCAACATGTCAGTATGTGTCGTGTGTCAGTGCAACATGTCATCATGTGTCATGTGTCAGTGCAACATGTCATCATGTGTCGTGTGTCAGTGCAACATGTCAGCATGTGTCGTGTGTCAGTGCAACATGTCAGTATGTGTCACGTGTCAGTGCAACATGTCAGCATGTGTCGTGTGTCAGTGCAACATGTCAGTATGTGTCACGTGTCAGTGCAACATGTCAGCATGTGTCGTGTGTCAGTGCTACATGTCAGTATGTGTCACGTGTCAGTGCAACATGTCAGCATGTGTCGTGTGTCAGTGCTACATGTCAGCATGTGTCACGTGTCAGTGCAACATGTCAGCATGTGTCGTGTGTCAGTGCAACATGTCAGCATGTGTCGTGTGTCAGTGCAACATGTCAGCATGTGTCACGTGTCAGTGCAACATGTCAGTATGTGTCGTGTGTCAGTGCAACATGTCAGCATGTGTCGTGTGTCAGTGCAACATGTCAGCATGTGTCGTGTGTCAGTGCTACATGTCAGTATGTGTCACGTGTCAGTGCAACATGTCAGCATGTGTCGTGTGTCAGTGCTACATGTCAGCATGTGTCACGTGTCAGTGCAACATGTCAGCATGTGTCGTGTGTCAGTGCAACATGTCAGCATGTGTCACGTGTCAGTGCAACATGTCAGCATGTGTCACGTGTCAGTGCAACATGTCATCATGTGTCGTGTGTCAGTGCAACATGTCAGCATGTGTCATGTGTCAGTGCAACATGTCAGCATGTGTCGTGTGTGTGCATGTATCCAGTGCCAGTTTGCACC
>NC_091180.1:8365805-8408305 GCF_040958095.1 Procambarus clarkii | reverse complement strand
TGTAATACTGTCCTTGTAATACTATCCCTGTAATACTGTCCCTGTAATACTGTCCTTGTAATACTATCCCTGTAATACTATCCCTGTAATACTGTCCCTGTAATACTGTCCCTGTAATACTGTCCCTGTAATACTATCCCTGTAATACTGTCCCTGTAATACTATCCCTGTAATACTATCCCTGTAATACTGTCCCTGTAATACTGTCCCTGTAATACTGTCCCTGTAATACTATCCCTGTAATACTGACCCTGTAATACTGTCCTTGTAATACTATCCCTGTAATACTGTCCCTGTAATACTGTCCCTGTAATACTGTCCCTGTAATACTATCCCTGTAATACTGTCCCTGTAATACTGTCCTTGTAATACTATCCCTGTAATACTGTCCCTGTAATACTGTCCTTGTAATACTATCCCTGTAATACTATCCCTGTAATACTGTCCCTGTAATACTGTCCCTGTAATACTGTCCCTGTAATACTGTCCCTGTAATACTGTCCCTGTAATACTGTCCCTGTAATACTGTCCTTGTAATACTATCCCTGTAATACTATCCCTGTAATACTATCCCTGTAATACTGTCCCTGTAATACTGTCCCTGTAATACTGTCCCTGTAATACTGTCCCTGTAATACTGTCCCTGTAATACTGTCCCTGTAATACTATCCCTGTAATACTATCCCTGTAATACTGTCCCTGTAATACTATCCCTGTAATACTGTCCCTGTAATACTATCCCTGTAATACTGTCCCTGTAATACTATCCCTGTAATACTATCCCTGTAATACTGTCCTTGTAATACTGTCCCTGTAATACTGTCCCTGTAATACTGTCCCTGTAATACTATCCCTGTAATACTGTCCTTGTAATACTATCCCTGTAATACTATCCCTGTAATACTGTCCCTGTAATACTATCCCTGTAATACTGTCCCTGTAATACTATCCCTGTAATACTATCCCTGTAATACTGTCCCTGTAATACTGTCCCTGTAATACTGTCCCTGTAATACTATCCCTGTAATACTGTCCCTGTAATACTGTCCTTGTAATACTATCCCTGTAATACTATCCCTGTAATACTGTCCCTGTAATACTGTCCCTGTAATACTGTCCCTGTAATACTATCCCTGTAATACTGTCCCTGTAATACTGTCCCTGTAATACTGTCCCTGTAATACTATCCCTGTAATACTGTCCCTGTAATACTGTCCCTGTAATACTGTCCCTGTAATACTATCCCTGTAATACTGTCCCTGTAATACTATCCCTGTAATACTGTCCCTGTAATACTGTCCTTGTAATACTATCCCTGTAATACTATCCCTGTAATACTGTCCCTGTAATACTATCCCTGTAATACTGTCCCTGTAATACTATCCCTGTAATACTGTCCCTGAAATACTGTGCTTGTAACTCTGTCACTAAATTATTGGCATTTTGTTACTTTATCTTTACTTTATTTTACCAATTTGCCTTTAAACTAATTTGTTCACACAAAAGAGAAAATGTGAGCGGGCCTTGTAGGTCAGTAAGAGGTGTGTCCCTGGCAGGTACGGCTCTGCGGTCTTCCTGACGGCTGACGACGGCGACGGGGACCTGTACAACGCCTCGGTGGTGCTGGAGGGACGCCAGCTGCTGCAGGTGGACGGCCAGGAGGGCGTCCACGTGGGAGGCACGCCCGAGTATGCTGGAGTCACCGTGTTCAACATACACAGAGACTATTACAATGGTTAGTGGGTATGTTGTATGTTGAGTATATATATTTATATATAAATATGAGGGAGTGAGATAGAAATATAATATTACTCCTGACCATTACCACTTTAGGATGTATGGACGACCTGAGGATCTCCGGGCGGAGGATACCACTACCGCCAGCGGTCAACAGAACAGCCTGGGGTCTGGCCAGCGTGTTCCAGGGCGTCGAGCCAGGGTGTGGTGGTCCTCCTGCCTGTGCCAACGTCTCCTGCAGGCCCCCGCTCTCCTGCGTCGACACCTGGAGGTCCTACCATTGCGGGTCTGAACACAACAATTCTCTGGTGTCCATTGCAGTCAGTTTTAAACTTTTCCAATAACATACTTTTTTGTTGTTCTTTGGAACTGATCTTCTATTTAATTGTTGTTCTCGTAAAATGTTAGTCTCATAAATTCTTGTTGTCCTTCATTGTAATTCCCCGGAATACCAGATTGCTGCTCTGGACGCATACTTCTATAATCAGATACCAATTGTTACACAAATTATCGTACTATTCTAAAACTCGGGAAAGTTGGCAGCCTTATACAATTTTTGTCCTCCCACTGTCCACTCTTAACACGGATTAATTATTATTTAGTAAATATATAAGCTCTCTTTGAGGTCTTAAAAGTCGATTTAACGAACGGCCTCTGATGTGTATTACACTTAAAATATGGATGTATAATTACTAACATATTTCCTTATTTAGATATGAAGTTAAAAGCTGGTAGTGACAGGTGTGGTCATCACAGGTGTGGTGAGAGGCTGGTAGTGACAGGTGTGGTCATCACAGGTGTGGTGAGAGGCTGGTAGTGACAGGTGTGGTCATCACAGGTGTGGTGAGAGGCTGGTAGTGACAGGTGTGGTCATCACAGGTGTGGTGAGGGGCGGGTAGTGACAGGTGTGATCATCACAGGTGTGGTGAGGGGCTGGTAGTGAGAGTTGTCGTCATCACACGTTTGGTGAGGGGCGGGTAGTGACAGGTGTGGTCATCACAGGTGAGGTGAGGGGCGGGTAGTGACAGGTGTGATCATCACAGGTGTGGTGAGGGGCTGGTAGTGAGAGTTGTCGTCATCACAGGTGTGGTGAGGGGCGGGTAGTGACAGGTGTGGTCATCACAGGTGTGGTGAGAGGCTGGTAGTGAGAGTTGTCGTCATCACAGGTTTGGTGAGGGGCTGGTAGTGACAGGTGTGGTCATCACAGGTGAGGTGAGGGGCTGGTAGTGACAGGTTTGGTCATCACAGGTGAGGTGAGGGGCTGGTAGTGACAGGTTTGGTCATCACAGGTGAGGTGAGGGGCTGGTAGTGACAGGTTTGGTCATCACAGGTGAGGTGAGGGGCTGGTAGTGACAGGTTTGGTCATCACAGGTGAGGTGAGGGGCTGGTAGTGACAGGTTTGGTCCTCACAGGTGTGGTGAGGGCCTGGTAGTGAGAGTTGTGGTCATCACAGGTGTGGTGAGGGGCTGGTAGTGACAGGTGTGGTCATCACAGGTGTGGTGAGGGGGCTAGTAGTGACAGATGTGGTCATCACAGGTGTGATGAGGGGCTGGTAGTGACAGGTGTGGTTATCACAGGTGTGGTGAGGGGCTGGTAGTGACAGGTGTGGTTATCACAGGTGTGGTGAGGGGCTGGTAGTGACAGGTGTGGTGAGGGGCTGGTAGTGACAGGTGTGGTGAGGGGCTGGTAGTGACAGGTGTGGTTATCACAGGTGTGGTGAGGGGCTGGTAGTGAGAGTTGTGGTCATCACAGGTGTGGTGAGGGGCTGGTAGTGACAGGTGTGGTCATCACAGGTATGGTGAGAGGCTGGTAGTGACAGGTGTGGTCATAACAGGTGTGGTGTGGGGCTGGTAGTGACAGGTGTGGTCATAACAGGTGTGGTATGGGGCTGGTAGTGACAGGTGTGGTGAAAGGCTGGTAGTGACAGGTGTGGTGAGGGGCTGGTAGTGACAGGTGTGGTCGTCACAGGTGTGGTGATGGGCTGGTAGTGATAGGTGTGGTGAGGGGCTGGTAGTGACAGGTGTGGTTATCACAGGTGTGGTGAGAGGGCTGGCAGTGACAGGTGTGGTTATCACAGGTGTAGTGAGGGGCTGACAGTTGACAGTGACAGGTGTGGTGAGAGGCTGGTAGTGACAGGTTTGGTTGTCACAGGTGTGGTGAGGGCCGGGCGCTGAGCAGTAGTGAGGAGACGTGTGAGGACGAGGACGAGTGTGTATGGCGTCCTTGTCTTAACGGAGGCACCTGCTTCAACACCCAGCCAGGTGAGCCGTCCTTGTGGGTCCATCCCTTGTGGGGCCCCCTCCCTTGTGGGGCCCCCTCCCTTGCGGGGCCCCCTCCCTTGTGGGGCCCCCTCCCTTGTGGGGCCCCCTCCCTTGTGGGGCCCCCTCCCTTGTGGGGCCCCCTTCCTTGTGGGCGCCTCCTTTGTAGGGCCCTTCCTTGTGGGGCCCCCTCTCTTGTAGGGGGGCCCTCACCCTCCCCACCATCTTGTAGGGATGGGTAGGGAAAGGCCATGGAGGGGCCCTTGTGGGGGCCCCTTCTTTGTGGGCCCCTCTCTTGTAGGGCCCTCCCTTGTAGGGGCCCTTCCTTGTAGGGCCCTCCCTTGTAGGGCTCTCCCTTGTGGGGCCCCTCCCCTGTGGGGCCCCTCCTTTGTGGGGCCCTCCTTCGTGGGCCCCCTCCCTTGAGGGACTTTCCTTGTCGGGATCTTCCCTTATAGGGCCCTACCTTGTGAGAGAGGGGGGGGGGCCTCTCCCTTATAGGGCTTTTCCTTGTGGGTCCCTTCCCTTGTGGGTCCCTTCCCTTGTGGGGCCCTACTATGTGGACTCCTCTCCCTTGTGTGGCCCCTCTTTTTCGGGCCCCTTCCCTGTCGGACCCCTCTCTTGTGGGGCTGTCCCTTGTGACCCCGTTCCGTGCGAGCCCCTCCCCTGTTGGACCCTCCCTTGTGGGTCCCTTTCTCGTGGGCCTCTCCCCCTTGGGCCTCTCTCATGTGGGCCCCTTCCTCATGTGCCCTTCCTTTGTGGGGCCCCCTCCCTTGTTAGGTCCTACCTTGTGGGCCCCTCTCATATGGGCCCCTCCCTTGTGGGGACCCCTCCCTTGTTAGGCCCTACATTGTGGGCCCCTCTCATTTGGGCCCCTCCCTTGTGGGCCCCTACATCTGATCTGGATTGCCTATTCATCCATCTGACGGATTGCATATCCAACTAACTTGGACTAATCCCATCTCGCCTCGAATGCTTATTCATCCACCTGATTTGCATTGCCTGCTCTTCCAACTAACTTGGACTGTCTACTCATCTTATTCATCTTCTATAATTGACTTGAAATTTGCCACTACTTCCGATGTTTCTTATGTTCATGAGTGAAATTCTGTCCAACCTAATAATGAGACGTGAAGATATTTATCTTTCTTTTAAGTTACCCTTGTCTAATGGTATTCCGTTCTCTGTGTAGGCTTCATGTGTGCGTGTCCGGCGGGGTTCAGCGGACAACACTGTCACCTGCCGGACGTGGGGGAGACTTCACTAAAACTGCCGCTCGGGATCCTCGTGACCATTGTCGTATGGTGCACATTTCTCCTGCGTGAGTATATCTACCTGTTAAGTTCACTCTGTGTATGCTGCTCTGGTGATGTGCAGTAATCCACGTCTTTAACAATGTGTGACAATTTTTTCTATTGAGTAGTTTATTTTGTAATTGTTTATGCCTTCAAATTACTGGAAATTGCTATTATTTCTTAAACGTTGCTTTAGTGACTGCTGGATGCCTTTAAGTCCAGCTGGAACGTCGTCGGAACCTTCAAACGGGTCACGTTTCTGATTGATCTCCAAAGAGATTTTACCAAGTTTATCTGCTCTCTGCATTTGAGAGAGCAGGGACACCATAGCGCACTACCACAGTCGAGACTGTCCATAGGAGATAAAGTTCTCTGTGGGGAAGAACAACCTAATGTCTCTGTGGGGAAGAGCCAGTTGGGAGCCAGGGAAGATCCCAGCAAATTTATTCCCATCACTGCACATAAAATTTGGGCTTATGAAACAAGTTGTCACAGAGTTACAAAAGGAGTCAGAAGCCTTCGAGTTCCTGCAAGATTTCTTTCTAAAAAGTCCTAGGCATAGGTCAAAGACGGTGTCTTCATCAGACCAACAGTTAAAAAAAGATCGTTGAGTGCAAGAAATTCGCTAAAGAAGGCCACTAAGAAAGAAATGTGTCTTGAGTAAATTTTTTCATCAAATACCAGGGCATGTTCTTGTGGCGCTGGGCCTACAAGTGTGAGAGAGCTTGAATGGTCATAAAGTCAATAAATGACAAAGAACTCTATGACCAGACCAGGATTCGCATCTGCGTTTCCCGGGCTCATCCCACTCAATCATTCCAGCGGAATATGGGTGATAAAAACACACAACTGAAAGTTTTGTTTTATATTATTTTAAAAAGTAATATAAAACACAGAAATATTTTAAACAATATTATTTTTAATTCGTATCCCTTTATAATAAGCTATATGATAAAACTTCTCATAATGTAATATTCATCATTATACAGCTGATATTTTACTGATATGTAGATAGTAGTCTACATCATTAGCCTACTGTCAGTGTAGGCCACATCATTAGCCTACTCTCAGTGTAGGTCACATCATTAAACTACTCTCAGTGTAGGTCACATCATTAGACTACTCTCAGTGTAGGTCACATCATTAGACTACTGTCAGTGTTGGTCACATCATTAGACTACTGTCAGTGTAGGTCACATCATTAGACTACTGTCAGTGTAGGTCACATCATTAGACTACTCTCAGTGTAGGTCACATCATTAGACTACTGTCAGTGTTGGTCACATCATTAGACTACTGTCAGTGTAGGTCACATCATTAGACTACTCTCAGTGTAGGTCACATCATTAGACTACTGTCAGTGTTGGTCACATCATTAGACTACTGTCAGTGTTGGTCACATCATTAGACTACTCTCAGTGTAGGTCACATCATTAGACTACTGTCAGTGTTGGTCACATCATTAGACTACTCTCAGTGTAGGTCACATCATTAGACTACTGTCAGTGTTGGTCACATCATTAGACTACTGTCAGTGTTGGTCATATCATTAGACTACTGTCAGTGTTGGTCACATCATTAGACTACTGTCAGTGTAGGTCACATCATTAGACTACTGTCAGTGTTGGTCACATCATTAGACTACTGTCAGTGTTGGTCACATCATTAGACTACTGTCAGTGTTGGTCACATCATTAGACTACTGTCAGTGTTGGTCACATCATTAGACTACTGTCAGTGTAGGTCACATCATTAGACTACTGTCAGTGTTGGTCACATCATTAGACTACTGTCAGTGTTGGTCACATCATTAGACTACTGTCAGTGTTGGTCACATCATTAGACTATTGTCAGTGTAGGTCACATCATTAGACTACTGTCAGTGTTGGTCACATCATTAGACTACTGTCAGTGTTGGTCACATCATTAGACTACTGTCAGTGTTGGTCACATCATTAGACTACTGTCAGTGTAGGTCACATCATTAGACTACTGTCAGTGTTGGTCACATCATTAGACTACTGTCAGTGTTGGTCACATCATTAGACTACTGTCAGTGTAGGTCACATCATTAGACTACTGTCAGTGTTGGTCACATCATTAGACTACTGTCAGTGTTGGTCACATCATTAGACTACTGTCAGTGTAGGTCACATCATTAGACTACTGTCAGTGTTGGTCACATCATTAGACTACTGTCAGTGTAGGTCACATCATTAGACTACTGTCAGTGTAGGTCACATCATTAGACTACTGTCAGTGTTGGTCACATCATTAGACTACTGTCAGTGTTGGTCACATCATTAGACTACTGTCAGTGTAGGTCACATCATTAGACTACTGTCAGTGTAGGTCACATCATTAGACTACTGTCAGTGTAGGTCACATCATTAGGCTACTGTCAGTGTTGGTCACATCATTAGACTACTGTCAGTGTTGGTCACATCATTAGACTACTGTCAGTGTAGGCCGAGGTCTACACTGAGTAGACCTCAGTGTAGTGGGTAACATTACTCTACTACTATTAGTGTAGGCCACAAATTAGACTGCTCTCAGTGTAGGTCACATCATTAGACTACTGTCAGTGTAGGCTAAATTATTCGACTACTGTCAGTGTAAGCCACATCATTAGACTACTATTAGTGTAGGCAACATATTAGACTGCTTTCAGGGTAGGCCACATCATTAGATTGTCAGTGTAGGCTATGTGGGATATTTGGGGCTTGAACATGATTATTTAAATATTAATGTAGTAAATTAAATTACGAAGGACCACCCGCTTTTATAGTAAAGAGGGAAACTGAGAATTTCTGATCATTAAATAATTCCTAGATGAAACCAGTAACTATGGATAAAACTAGAAAATATGATCATAGAAATAATTAATGGGCTGTATTATTAAATGAAACAAACCTCAAACACCTACATTGGGGGGTTATTACTGGAGGTAAGTACGTCCAGGAATTAGTGTGGTTCGTTCACTAATTCAATTAATAATAATCTAATCCTATAAAATAATATTGAAACTGATATCATTACCATAAAGGGGAACATAGATTATGAGCATAGTAATGAATTGCAGTAAACCACATATTAATCCCAAAGAATTCTGCACACAAGAAATTGCAATAGAATCATAAAAGGAAATAAATCTTAGCTTAAGGGGGCATATCGATGTAAAATTAAAAGTGGTTCAATTTGCTTATAAATTTTTGTATGAAATGGTTATAGAAAGGGCTGCAGCTGGTCCAAGTTTCATCATCACACCCTAAACAGAAAAGGAGAAAAAAAATAAACAACGAATTATGCAACGAATTTTCAAATAATTTCAGGGAACACATGTGTCAACTAAAATCATTTCTATAACACTCAGATATTAAATTAAGCACATAATAAAGGATTCTAGTGATCAGTTTTATCAAAAAAGTGTTTAGTGCAATAATATAATTTTTCAAAGTTACCCTACTAAAAAAATATGCAATATATGATAATTATAAATTTTTATAAAATCAACAAATAGACTTTGGACTCAAATGTCTACTAGAGTCTGTAGAAGCACAAACGCTACATATAAGGTGTAATTTGCATGTAAATTGATTAATAAATGAAAGCTCTGAAGTAATTTGAAGGTGTAAATTACTTTCCAGAGTAAAATAAAGATCCAAGTTCGGCCACCTGTAGCTGAGCTTGACTTCGACAGATTTCGTTCATAATTGGCACCCTTGCAGATAGGCATCCATTGAGCAAGGTGTCCAAGTTTCATGTAAATCCCTTGATTACAAACGAGAAAAAAA
Source organism: Procambarus clarkii (assembly GCF_040958095.1). NCBI lineage: Eukaryota > Metazoa > Arthropoda > Malacostraca > Decapoda > Cambaridae > Procambarus > Procambarus clarkii. The sequence goes on along the minus strand of NC_091180.1, from coordinate 8,399,224 downwards.
AATTGGCCAAAAAAAAAAGAAAAAAAAGAAAAAGAAAAAAATTTTTTTTAAATATAAATATATTGAACATACATATTACAATTATTACAAGAGTTTGTGCTTCTACAGCACATAGTAGACATTTTAGTTGACACATGTGTTCCCTGAGATTATTTGAGAATGTTGAACATTCGTTGCATATTACGTTGTGTATTTTTTTCTCCTTTTCTGTTTAGGGTGTGATGGTGAAACTTGGACCAGTTGCAGCCCTTTCTATAACCATTTCATAAAAAAATTTATAAGCAAATTGAACAATTTTAATTTATAACGATATTTTTTGATATGCCCCCTTAATGAAGATTCCTTTAGAAAGCCATGGAAGTACCTCTTATTCTCTGGACTCGGTCGACTGACGAGTGGAACGGGTTAACATGGGAGAAGGCAGCATGGAGAATTCTTCTCTCGTGCTGCAAGACAAATATTTTACAGTAGCAACTGATTTACCTACTGAATCTATATATTCAAGAAAATTAAGAGTTACAGGTAACAAATTTTAATCACTTGTTATTAGATGTTATCGTGCGTCATAACGGACAATCACCCTGCTACTATTAAACCTTTTACCCGATGCATCACATAAAAGAATATACTTAGCTGTGGGCACTGTATAAGTATTAAGATTGCCGTGCTTCGCGTCCCAGGCTCTGGTTAGCCCTATCCTGGATAGTGACGCGCTTCGCTGGCCGGTCACGTGTCGTCAAGAACCAAGTCAAAGGGCTCCTTATTTGACACCAGCACCAGCTGAAGATACTATCTGCAAGGTTATTCACGCCTCACAGTGGCGACTTTCATCTGAGGATGGATAACGCCTGTCCTAGTTGCTGGACAATGGCGTCTTCTTATGAGTACGGTAAGCGCAGGTCTGCCTCTGAACGGCTCTCCACATGTACTTCCTCTACCCACGCCGAGTCCGCGTTCATAAAACAAATTATTGTCTCGAACATTAATATTTCTCGCATTTACGCTTGAAACGTTGAAGACTGGACGGGTTTATTATTTAGAGGAGGAAATTATTATTATTTACCACTTTAAGAGTAGTAAATATATAAGGGAGAGGAATTAATGTCTCCCCATGGCATTCACTGGTGACGTTAACTTTATCACGAGATAGACGCTATGATTCCAACGCTCTATTCGGCTTTTAGTTAGAGATCAATTCGTCTGCAATTAGTTATCATACAGAATGCTTTAATTATGGAGAATCGAATTTAATTCTCACATACATTGGATATAATGTGTTTACTGTAAGGAAATCTGACGCAATACTGGTGTCAGGTGACGTGAGAATTCTAGCCTACTGCACAGATGAAATTATTAGTACATGAGAATTCTACGTGTTGTTAATTTTACTTACTACAATAATTAGTATGGTTAGTAATAAGTAATGAGAATACAACAATGTTGTATTCGGTGTTGGAAATATCCAACATAACTCCGGGGGGAGGATTCTAGGGTCGTAGTGTACTGTGTTGTACTGACCTATCCCAAAGTGATATAAAGATTAATACATTAGTATGTTAATATGTTAGTATACACATAACGAACGTCCCGGATTTATCAAGGACTTACAAGAACTCGAGTCTTGCTATTTACATGTCAACTGAAACATGTTGTTTTTAGCCTACACAATATTTATAGAATTTAACTCACCCAATTTAAACTAACAGAATATACGGTGATGCGATATCCTGGGTCATAGTGACGTGTAATGTTTTGTTATGTGATATCACATCGTAGTTTCATCATAGTTATCTCAGTGGGAAGTGAAGGAAATTACTCTTCTTCAGAGTGGTAATAGGCTTGCAAATTCCGCCTACATTGTTGAGCTGCAGCTCTAGTGGGGCGGTTGCTTGGAGGAGCAAATTCATTGTCCTCTGAAATTACTGGGGAAACTGGATCTGGCTGATATTCTTGTTCAGTCAGTTCAAGGGGAACCAGCTTCTCTAAAGTTTTTAGAGTAGTGTTGCCTCTGCATAAGACTTTAACCATCCTTAGGACACCTTGTCGATCTGGATGAATGGTGACAATTTTACCTATAGGCCACTCGGACCTTGGTCCATCACTGTCGACTAGTACTAGGTCTCCCGGTTTTAATTGCACCTTATTGTAAGGACTCGAAGCTCCGTAGTGGTACTCTCGTAGAGCTGTGAGGTACTCTCGAGTCCACACCTCATTCCATCTGTTAATAACTCTAGAAAGATGTTGGTAGCTTTCCACCAAGTCTCCTCTGGTCACATGGGACGGGTCTACAGGGTCCTCTTCGGTTAAAGGGATGAGAGGGCTCAGTAGACCTCCATGGATCAAGTGAGAGGGGCTCAGTGGTTCTCTCTGGGTGTAATCATCAGACAGGTAGGTGATGGGGCGGTTATTGACTCGCGCCTCGATTTCCACAACTATAGTTTGGAGTTCTGAGTAACTGACCTTTTGTCGGTGTAAAGTTTTCCTTAGACACTTCTTGACTGTGCCTACCATTCGCTCATAGAACCCACCTTGCCAAGGGGCTCTCGGTGCTATGAATTTCCAGTGACATTGTCTTCTTTGTAAGACTGACTGTACTTCAGGGTGGTTCCAGACTTCTCACAAACAACTTTCTCCTGCCACAAAATTAGATCCGTTGTCTGATATCATTAATCTAGGACATGATCGGCGGGCAGCAAATCTGCGGAAAGCTTGAATGAAAGCTTCAGCACTCATGTCTGGGGTGACCTCTAAGTGCACGCCTCTGGTTGTAGCACATGTAAAGAGACAAATGTACGCCTTCACTGGTATATTATCTGGGTTACCAGTGAGGAGTAAGGCTCCTGTATAATCAACTCCAGTGGTTTCGAAAGGACGAAGATGAACCACTCGCTCTTCTGGGAGTGGGGGAGGTCCTGGGTAAGGACACACTCTAGCGTCGTATCTCTTACAGATTACACAAGATTTAATAATGGTCTTAACAGTCTGACGACCTTGAGGAAGCCAGTACTTTTGTCTAAGGTCGGTGAGAGTATCTAAAACTCCACCATGTAGTGTACCATATTGATGGTGATGTAAGACAAGAAGTTTAGTTATGATGTGGTGACGAGGTAAAAGAATTGGATTTTTAGTGTCTAAGTCAATCTTTGCATGTAGCAAACGTCCTCCACATCGTAGTATGTTATGAGTGTTGACATCGTACCAGATGCCCAGAGACTTAGTGAGTTTATCCGGAAGAGTCTCAAATTCGTTTCCGTAAGTCTCTTTCTGTGCACGCTTGATCCAATAGTGAACAGGATTGGGAAATTTATGTCGAATTCCTACTTTAGTAAGGAAATCAAACACGTGCGCAGTCACTCGTAACAATTTGCTTAAGTTGGAATAATGATGAGGATCAATGACTAATATTCGCTGAGGCTCTGGTTCCTTCATGGGAGTGGTGATATTGGTCACTATGACTTGTGGCTTTTGTTTGGGCCACTGACCACCAACAAGCCATGAAGGTCCATTGAACCACAGCGAAGACTTGACAAGTTGTTTTAATGTCAATCCTCTTGATAAATAATCTGCAGGATTGTCCTTAGTAGGGACATGTCTGAACTTATATCCTGCGGATAAATCATGAATCTCCCTGACGCAATTACTGACGTAAGGAGTTTTGTTGTTATTGTTTCTTACCCATTGTAAGACTTTCTCGTTGTCTGACCACACTACAATCTCACCAAAGAGGATATTACTGAGTGTCTTTGCCAGGCAATGGGCCAATCTTACTCCCACTAGCAATGCAGTCAACTCCATCTGAGGTAAGGATCTCTTCTTGATGGGAGCAACTCTTGCTTTAGATGTGAGTAAAATTGATTGAGCACTGTTAACTAAATAGGCTACTGCGCCATATGCTTTGCCAGAGGCATCGCAAAAAACGTGCAAATTGGTGGGTAAGTTTGGTCCTGAAGCATTACGAGGAAATTTCAAAACGCCTAACTGATTAAAATCCGTTGAGAGTATTTGCCATTTGGCTTGTAACTCACTTGATAACGGATCATCCCATCCCATATGTTGCTGCCAGCACTCCTGCATTAGGAGTTTGCCCCTTATTAATATAGGACTAAGTAGGCCTAAAGGGTCAAATGGTTGACTGACAAATGAGAGCAGTGTTCTCATGGTAAGGGTTGAATTATCAGTTTGCACTGACTTGACATTCATCTCGTCAGTGCTGGTGTTCCATTCCACGCCTAGAACCTTTAATTTACTGGGTACCTGATAATCGGGAAATTCTTTCTCGATTAACTGGTTAAGCAGTTTATTATTTGAGGCCCATGACTGTAGAGGCATATTGGCTCCTAACAGTTCTCGGTTAGCCTCATGGTAGATTTCTACCAGATCAGCTTGATCATTAGTTGTCCCCTGGAAATTGTCGACATACAAGTTGTCGCTAATGGTTGCCTTATAAGGGCTGTCTGATTTCCTCAAATGCGTGTCTAATGTTGCTTGCAAAAGAAACGGTGAGGATGTAGCTCCAAATAATACGGAGGCAAACCGATAGGTGATTAATTCACTATTAGGATCCAGTGGATCCTTGAACCAGAGGAATTTTGTGTAGTCAAGATCTTCCTCCTGTAATCCTACTCGGAGAAAGGCTTTGCTGATGTCAGCTGTATAGGCAAAAATGCCTGTGCGAAATCGTAACAACACGTCATGTAGCCTTTGTGTTAGGCTAGGTCCTGTTTGGAGACATTCATTTAAAGACACACTGCTCGGCTTTACTTTAGCACTGCAGTTAAAGACAATATGAATAGGTGTTGTCAATGAGTCTTTCACCACAGCATGGTGAGGTAAATAATGACCTGTTTTTCGGTCATCGTGTTCAACAACTTCAATGAACTTATTGTTAAGTTGTTGTTGGATAAGTTGGTGATACATGGTTAGTTTGTCTGGCTGCTTCTGTAGTCGTGTTAATTGAGACTGCAATTATGAGGCTGCCATAAAATAATTCACTGGAAGTTGGGGATGATCTAACTTCCATGGGAGTCTTACCCAGTATTGTTTATTTGAGTAGACAACTGTATCCAGATATTGCTGGTAAGTCCACGTATCATCAGGACTTGGTTGCTCAGGGATGATGCCTAACGTATCTAAATCCCACAAACGATGTATTGGTGGGTCAGACTCAATGTCCTCGGCTATTTCCCTGAAGCGTAGGGGTGACTGCTCTAAGCCTAGTCACGCCACAATTACATTATTGGTTTGTTGGTTTGTGGACGCTGGACCTTGTCTGAAAAGCACGGGTCCTGTGAGCAATTTGCCCCCTGCGGACGACAACAAATTCATACCATGTTGTCTAGTGCATCCAGTTATAAACTTGTAATAATGATCCGCGCCTATTAATATTCCAATATCTGTGAGGCAATCGGAATTTATTTTATGATCCACTAGCCTCATGCGGTTTCGCTTAAATTAAGGTGTCTCGCAGTGCGAGCTAATCCTGTGACCTGCAGGTCCGTAGGAATCTTATCCACTACCACCGCATGGATTGGGCTAGTAGAGGATCCTAATCTGACTAGTAATTTAACTACTTTGTAGTCACGAGGTCCACTATTTGACAGGAAACCAGAAATGTTTAACTTCACACTTTTGGTAGGTTTTAAATTTAACTCATCTACCAACTGTTGTGTAATGAAGGTTTTTTGTGAACCTTGGTCAAAAAGACCCCTAGTGTTAATTCTAGATCTTCGTTTTATTAATTTAAGTTGAGCGGTAGGCAAAGTAGTATTATTGCCTGACTCAGTAGCAAGTACATTCACTTCGTGATGTACTTTACAATATTGCACTGTAGTAGAATTAGTAAAATTCTCTCCAGTGGTCATGGTTGGTGTAGAAGATTTTCTACATAAGGCGTAGTGGTGTACACCTTGGTTACAACGGTTGCAGGTACGTAGTGGTACTACACATTTCTTGGGATCATGAGAACCCATGCATTTGGTGCATTTGTGCAATTCCTGTAACCTTTTAACTCTAGCATTATACGTAAGATAAGTAGAGCATTGGTAAGTGGTGTGTTCCTGATTGCAGAACAGACACTTTCTCTGGTTAATAGACTTAGTCTCTTTAATAGACAAGTCATTAGTTATCTCTGAAGGAGATACTGAATAGGTACCTACATTTCCACTTCTTTTCCTAGTGGATGGAGTAGGTTTGGCTTTATATTTATTAGACTTACTTGGAGTCTGTTTAGGTTTGACTGAAATATCAGTATTAATTGGTTTAGACTCAGGTTTAATTTTGTCATGAGTCTTTAACCTATTAACTGTGATCCTCAAACCCTCGAAAATCTGATCGAGAGTAAGAAACTCAGTATTATAATGTGAGCAGAGCTCTGTCAAGACATTTCGAGGCAATTTCCTCTGTAACAATAGCTTGATAGACCATTCAGAACCAGGTATATTAACCTTGGTACCTAAGGCCTTTACTAGAGACTCTACTTCTAGTCTGAAGCTTTGAAGTGACTCTGGTCTACTGTTTGGTGCATTCAGATCTAGTAATTGATAATAAAGGGTAGCTATTCTTAACTCTTTGTTGCAATAGTTCAACTTCAGGAGTTTTATAGCTTCCTCATAATTACTCTCATCAAGAGTAAGGTTATGTATGACCTTTTTAGCCTCTCCTGTGAGAAGACTGAGTAGGTATTATTATAGACTGTGGGTTGGTTGGTGTTGTCGTCGTTGATCCTTCTCTACGGACAACCCAACCCACAACTCGGTAGAGTGCTTACACTAGGAGATCACCCTTGGCGCTTCTGGCTCTTGGAGAGGGGCTCAACGTCACGCGTTTAGGGGATGCGGCTCCAACATTTAGCCTCGTTGTCACGTGCACACACCCACTCGAGCCGCTGTGACTCCCCACTCTCTCCCTAGGTGATATGATCTCCTCAATCCCCTTTTTGACTTACTAGTATTACCTTTTACCCTGTCCACAGCAGTGGTTCTTGGTTCTTTCTCTCTTTCTCTCTCCTTCTTTACTACCTCCTGGGAAGCCTCACTAGGACAAGGGCAAACACCAGCAAATTGTGACACATTTACTGAACAAAGCACATACACGATACATACACACATATAATAATAATGAATCCTATACTCTATAATATCACAATCAGGTTGCACTCCAACACCATCAGAACTCTATTATCAGCTTATCAAGTGGTATCCTATCTCCTGGTTCACCACCTGATACTATCAACCTCCTCAAATTGACCAAGTCTACATACACTGTTGCACCATCAGCAAGCTAACATACACATATAGAAAATCAGCATTTGAATGCAATAACATATACCAGTACAGATGTTCATTGATACTTCAGTATAAAAAAACTCCTTGACATAGGAATGCCAACAGTCACTCACCTCTCACTGCGTCTTGCACGCTAATGACAACCAAACACTATCAACTCCCTATAAGTAATCCACCAGAACTTCCCCTTCCACCTCTGGAAGTTCACAATCCTAATATCCTTAGGTTCTTCCGGGCTTCACTACCAGGATCCTCTGCAGCTCCTCCAGGCTGCTATCATGAAGTTTCCTTGTGCAACTACGGTGCTTCACCCTTCTGTTAGGTTCTTCCACAGCTCTCTTGGCTGCTACACCACCTCTACAGAAGCACGTGACACTCCTCTTCACTGCTGCTTCTCCTCACAGCTCGAGGTCCTCTGCTCCACTACCTTGGAGTCTCATCAGCTACATCATCTGCTGGCTTCGAAGTTCTCAGCAACTTCTTCCCCAAAGACAAACCTGCAACCCATCGACACTCCAATAAAATGTTCCCCTTTAACACATAAACAAAAAATATTCACACAATATGTTTGCCTCAAACCTCTATCTGTTCTCTACATACAGTGAGAGTGGACTCCCCCGTTTTGGGCGGGTCCATACTCCACCTCGCCTGGCGGCGGTCCTCACTCGCTGGGAGGGTCTTCCTCCATCCGGAGCCAGGCTCCCTCAGTCGTCCGCCAGCGCTCAGAGGGGGCGGACGTCGCTCCGTGCTCCTCCCTCTTCACTCTCCTATTTCAGGCCTTCTGCCTTATTAAAACATGTCTAACTTATAAAATAAACATCGTTACTGTCGCTGGGCACACGACCAACTACAATGCAATCACTATGAACTGGCGTATATCGTGCTTACCACAGAACGTCTGGTCGAGGGCGCTTCTTCCTCTGACGAGGCTTGGTCAGGGCGCTCCACGGCCCACAATAATGCCTCCGGGCGGCTTAATATTCACTAATTATCGTCCACGACTTGAGACCACACGTCCCCAGCTCGATTCCACAGCTGGCACGTCTGCACACTTCTCTTCTCTTAGAGATATATCACTAGGGGTTCCCTTCTGACGGGAGCTCAACGGAGCGCGGCTTCCCCCTGCGATGTCTGGCACTCAAGTGAGGTCAAGGTCCTCCAGAAGCGAGCCTCACGCCTCCAGCAAAATGTCCACATCTCCTAGCCAGTCATTTATCTATTTCCTTACTTACTGCCCATAATCTTAAACTGTTACACATATCCAACCAACTATTTTACATATGCGTTATCACCTCAATACTTGCTAGACCTTCTAATCAGGTCAGGCTTGACGAATAACTCTCAAGGAGGGAGACTCGTTTCTCCTGTAGACTGAGATCATAACACTCCCCTCCCCTTATTTTTGAGAGTTATTCCAGTGGCAAAGCTCGGGATAATACATCCGCCACTACACTGTCTCGTTCTTCACCCCATATACTCTCTTAGGAGTCTACAATTAATTCGTTGCACCTTGCAACATCTGGCTCACAACTCTCCAGGAACATGTTCTTCTCACAAATGATCTGACCTCTCTGGCACCTCTTGGCTAGGCTGTCCTCCTTGGACGCCTGCACTCTATCGGTCCACTCTACTTATTGTCTCCACCCTCCGTTTCCTCGTCTTCTTCTCTTCACGTCCAGAGTCAGACATCTACTGTCTGTACCTCCTCTGTCGTCTTCACTCTTCCATCTACTGCCATTATACTTTCGTCTCCTGTCATCATACTTCACTCCATCGTCTTCACCGACGCTCCTCCTTTTCGTCTCCTCATTTATCTGAGACCTCATCCTGTTCGACTCCCACCGAGTCCTCGGCTTTCTTCTATTCCTCCATGCTTGTATCATCTTCCTCTTCCCACACTTTTCACTTCTATACAACTCCATTTCTTCTCCTTCAACTCTTCTTCGTTCCCTAAAAGTTTCTTCGGGCACTGTATTACATCCAAAAGCACTCGACCGTACACGTCGCCTTGCCTCTCCCAGAGTGCTCGTAAGCATCTCTCCACACATACTGTCTCTTCTCCTTTCATTTTCTCGGCTACTACTCTTCTTCACTATCTCTCCGCCACGTTTTCTGTGAAACCTGTCAACTCCTGACATCTCAAACAACTTAACTCCACTATCCATATGCCTCTGTGCTCGTGGACCACTTGACGCTATACTCCCGTCCTCAGTATGTCCACATCTTTCCTCATTTCTACTCAGCACAGTTGCATTCACCTTCCGACCCTTAATTTCAGCAGTCTGGGCTTTACTCAGGTCAACTCTCTCCATAGTATTCTTCTTCGGCTGGGCCATCTTCACTTTTGACCTCACCGAGACTTCATTTTTCTGGGCTGGACCTTCATCAAACAGCCACGCTATATCTACGTCGATATCTTCCACCGGTTGAATCGACACTGTCTCACCTTCTCCAGCGTCTTCCTCGTCGGCCACCTCTGCCTTCGTCACTACCGAGACAGGGTTTTCAATGGCTTGGCAGTCTCCTGACTCATCTCCTCGGATGTCAGTCAGGTTCACACTCTCAGGTGTCCCACCCGTGCCATGGCCTTCTGGGCACTCCTCTGGCACAGTCTCCGCTATGACTCTTGGCAACACCTTTGTCCCGCACAAGTCATTCCCCAGGATCACTTGGACTCCTGGAATAGGTATGTCGGGGCACACTCCCAACATCACCTCCGCCGACACATATTCCGACCTTAGCTGGACAGCACATACGGGCATGTCACTCTCCGACAATAACCCATATACTTTCATCTTCCCACTGCCAGCTAACCGTCGACCATCCCCAATCAGGCTTCTCGCAATCAAGCTCTGATTAGCTCCGGTATCCCTTAAAATACCAACTTCTACCTCAGGTTGGCCTCCTACACTGATCCAACCTTTGCTCATGAACAGCCTATACCTCTCGTTCACTAAGTTCGCTCTCTGTGGTTTGTCTCGGAACACATTGGCATATTTACTTCGGGGGTCACACATGGCCAGGGTCACAACTCTCTTGCCCTGCCGACAGTCTCGCATCACGTGACCCAATCCGTTACATTGGTAACATCTCATCTGTGAAAAGTCTCTTCTATATGTACCAGAGTAGCTCTGACTCTGTCCACTCGTATTGGAGTTCCTCGGGCCAGACGTACTACTCGTACTCTGTGGAGCTTTACTGGACTCTTGATTTCCCGGATAACGATTAGTTTCTCGTTTGGCTCCTCCATCCTCACTTTCAGACGAAGTGCGCGACCTACTCTTCTGAGTTTTAGGGTACTTACTTTTATCTGCCCATTTATCAAAATTTTTCTCACCCCAGACTCTTCTGGGTCTTTCATAATTTCTTCCTCCCCAGACTCCATTGGATCTGCCATTGCTGCGTCTCGCCTCGCTTCTCACTCTGTTCTCCCTCAAGCTCTTATATGCTTCAGTAATCATATCCGCCCTATCTGCGGCGTCTTTCACCTCCATTATCCCTGCTTCTTGGATCTTGAACTTTGTTTCGGGATGCATCATCTCCAAGAACTTCTCCATGACCATCAGTTGCTTCAGGTCAGCGTAAGATCCAACTCCAGCAGCCTCAATCCACTTCTGGAATCGTCTTTCCAGATCTCTTGCTGTCTCAGCAAACGTACATGCTCCAACTTTGATCATTTCTCTGAAGCGCTTCCTATAAGCCTCTGAGGTTAACTGAAACGAGCGCAATATGCTGCTCTTTACTGTGGCGTAATCCTGGCACTCTTCCAGTGACAATTGGGTGTATGCCTCCCTGGCTGCACCGGTCAATCTTAACTGGACCAGCTGGGCCCATTCCTCCTGTGGCCACTCCTTGATACTGGCTACTTTCTCAAAATGCTCGAAGAAGCTCTCTGCCTCTTCGGGCACAAACAAGGGAATGTCCTTCTCCCTAACCCTAACATCTGGTGGGTGTGATACCTGGGTGGTGCTCTCTGGCAACCCATGTTCAATCCTTTGCTCAGCCAAGGTTCTATTCGCTTCTATCTGCATTTGTTTTGTTCTCTCTTTTTCTTTTTCGACCTGGGCTTTTTCTTTTTCCTTCTCCTGTTCCAACTCCAGTTCTCTTATTCTGGTTTTCTCTTTTTCTTTCTCCACCTCTAGTCTTGCTTTCTCTTTTTCTATTTCCAGTCTGGTTTTTTCTTTTTCTACTTCCAGCCTGGTTTTCTCTTTTTCCTTCTCGGCTTCATTTTTCATCTGGAGTTCTAATTTCATCTTTTCCAGCTGGAACTGTCTCTCCTCACGCTGCATCTGGAGCTCTAACTGGAATCTCTCCAAGCTCCTATTTCGGCTACTCCTGCTACTGCGGCTACTCTTGCTGCTCCTACTCGATCCCTGGGATCTCACTTCATCCTGCCCATCATCCTCTTTTCCACTTTCAGCTCCTTTTTGGGCTCCTTGTTCTGCCGCTTCATTTTTGGCTCTTAACTGTCTCAGGATCTCATCCTTCATCCCAGCTACTTTAGATGCTTTCAACCTAATGCCACATTTTTCTGCTATTTGTTTCAATTGATCCCTCGTGCAACCTTCCAAGTCCTCAGGCTTGCCTGACTCCACAAACGCTTGCACCTTATCCATCTTTGTCCTGTGAGTCTTCCCAAGAGAGAGAGTATACACCTGCGGTCACACAGTTTATCTCAGCAAGGGTGTACAAATCCACTCTTGGACAGGGTGTGGGTGTGTCAGTTCACTCTCCCGGACACAGGCCCCCAATTTATTATAGACTGTGGGTTGGTTGGTGTTGTCGTCGTTGATCCTTCTCTACGGACAACCCAACCCACAACTCGGTAGAGTGCTTACACTAGGAGATCACCCTTGGCGCTTCTGGCTCTTGGAGAGGGGCTCAACGTCACGCGTTTAGGGGATGCGGCTCCAACATTTAGCCTCGTTGTCACGTGCACACACCCACTCGAGCCGCTGTGACTCCCCACTCTCTCCCTAGGTGATATGATCTCCTCAATCCCCTTTTTGACTTACTAGTATTACCTTTTACCCTGTCCACAGCAGTGGTTCTTGGTTCTTTCTCTCTTTCTCTCTCCTTCTTTACTACCTCCTGGGAAGCCTCACTAGGACAAGGGCAAACACCAGCAAATTGTGACACATTTACTGAACAAAGCACATACACGATACATACACACATATAATAATAATGAATCCTATACTCTATAATATCACAATCAGGTTGCACTCCAACACCATCAGAACTCTATTATCAGCTTATCAAGTGGTATCCTATCTCCTGGTTCACCACCTGATACTATCAACCTCCTCAAATTGACCAAGTCTACATACACTGTTGCACCATCAGCAAGCTAACATACACATATAGAAAATCAGCATTTGAATGCAATAACATATACCAGTACAGATGTTCATTGATACTTCAGTATAAAAAAACTCCTTGACATAGGAATGCCAACAGTCACTCACCTCTCACTGCGTCTTGCACGCTAATGACAACCAAACACTATCAACTCCCTATAAGTAATCCACCAGAACTTCCCCTTCCACCTCTGGAAGTTCACAATCCTAATATCCTTAGGTTCTTCCGGGCTTCACTACCAGGATCCTCTGCAGCTCCTCCAGGCTGCTATCATGAAGTTTCCTTGTGCAACTACGGTGCTTCACCCTTCTGTTAGGTTCTTCCACAGCTCTCTTGGCTGCTACACCACCTCTACAGAAGCACGTGACACTCCTCTTCACTGCTGCTTCTCCTCACAGCTCGAGGTCCTCTGCTCCACTACCTTGGAGTCTCATCAGCTACATCATCTGCTGGCTTCGAAGTTCTCAGCAACTTCTTCCCCAAAGACAAACCTGCAACCCATCGACACTCCAATAAAATGTTCCCCTTTAACACATAAACAAAAAATATTCACACAATATGTTTGCCTCAAACCTCTATCTGTTCTCTACATACAGTGAGAGTGGACTCCCCCGTTTTGGGCGGGTCCATACTCCACCTCGCCTGGCGGCGGTCCTCACTCGCTGGGAGGGTCTTCCTCCATCCGGAGCCAGGCTCCCTCAGTCGTCCGCCAGCGCTCAGAGGGGGCGGACGTCGCTCCGTGCTCCTCCCTCTTCACTCTCCTATTTCAGGCCTTCTGCCTTATTAAAACATGTCTAACTTATAAAATAAACATCGTTACTGTCGCTGGGCACACGACCAACTACAATGCAATCACTATGAACTGGCGTATATCGTGCTTACCACAGAACGTCTGGTCGAGGGCGCTTCTTCCTCTGACGAGGGTTGGTCAGGGCGCTCCACGGCCCACAATAATGCCTCCGGGCGGCTTAATATTCACTAATTATCGTCCACGACTTGAGACCACACGTCCCCAGCTCGATTCCACAGCTGGCACGTCTGCACACTTCTCTTCTCTTAGAGATATATCACTAGGGGTTCCCTTCTGACGGGAGCTCAACGGAGCGCGGCTTCCCCCTGCGATGTCTGGCACTCAAGTGAGGTCAAGGTCCTCCAGAAGCGAGCCTCACGCCTCCAGCAAAATGTCCACATCTCCTAGCCAGTCATTTATCTATTTCCTTACTTACTGCCCATAATCTTAAACTGTTACACATATCCAACCAACTATTTTACATATGCGTTATCACCTCAATACTTGCTAGACCTTCTAATCAGGTCAGGCTTGACGAATAACTCTCAAGGAGGGAGACTCGTTTCTCCTGTAGGCTGAGATCATAACAGTATGAAAATTTAGAAACTTTGTCTAGAGACTGTTTCTTATGGATGTGAACTTCAAAGGAAGTCCAAAAATTGTCCCAATTTTCTGTATCTAATCCTGAAAAGGTGGGCAAGTCTAGAGTAGGTAAACGAACCTCGGGTAAGTGATTATTGAAGTGAGACCCAGTGTTGCTGGTATTGGATCCAGACTGTTTGGCTAATTTAGATAGCTTGAAAATTTTATAATGAGTCTCCTCTTCATATTGGGAGATGTCGTTTACAATTTGGCTTGCTTCATCAGGATCAGTTTCTACAGTATTTAGCAGATCAAAATAAGATTGACCTGCAGATCTGACTTGATCAAATTTCAGATCAGCCAATCTAACTAATGACTCTAAGTGATAAGAGTCAATGGGATTATCTTTAGTTAAGCCCTCAGCCTTATTAATTAATCTGGTCAAGTGACCTTTAAGGCCAATGTAGGTTCTCCTCAATTGTTCAGGAGTAGCCATGTTGGGCTTAGGTTCAAACTTCACAGTGTTAGTATATATATTACTAATGAAGCTTGGGTACTTGTTCATTAGTGAACAGGTAACATTAATTGTAGCCTAATTTAAGGTGACTACTTTATATTTTACCTCACTTGAGGTTGAATGTACCTACCTACCTAACAACAAATAGCTAGATATTTTGTGCACTGTCTGAACTTCACCATTAGTTCTCGTCCGGTTAGCTCATCCTTATCACCATCAGAGTTAATGGAGAGAATCCAGCAATACACAAAATAGATACACAAAATAATGCATACAAGAGAAATATTATGGAGACACTCCAATCAGAGTTATCTCAAAAATTGATCCCACCCTGTATAGGGTCAGCACAAATAATATAATACATACAACACTGACTAGTTGAGATCTAGTCGTAAGTAAGTAAGTAATTATCAAAAGAAGGCACCAAACCGGGAAGGCTATGTAGCACCATCAAATACGCAAAATAATCAGAGGGCGCTAAATATCACCAAGGATGCCAATACGAGAACAAAAACGCATAAGGCGAACGATATCAAAAGTATCCGAGTCACCAAGAATTCTATCGAGGGACAGGTGACCGCGAGGGGCGGTCGGAAAGCAAGACACACGCTCGTCCTGGAAGTCAGGACATTCAAGAAGGACATGCACGACCGTAAGAGGGACAATGCAACTAGGACAATAAGGAGCAGGGCGGCGCTCCATCAAGTGACCATGGGTTAAGCGAGTATGGCCAATACGCAACCTCGCCAGAGCTGTTTCCCATCGCCGGTTACGGTGGAAGGAGGACGGCCACGAGGAAACACAACATTTAAGAGTACGTAGCTTGTTACCAGTAACAGACAACCAAGAAGCCTGCCAACGGGTAAGGACTGAGGAATGGATAACCGGGTAAAAGTCGGAATACGGAATGCCTTTACGAGAGATGGGACAAGAGCGGACAGCTTCCTTAGCGGCAGCATCCGCACGCTCATTTAAAGACACGCCAATATGGCTGGGAACCCAACAAAACTCAACCGACTTAAATTTACTGTGAACGAGAAACAGCCAATGCTGGATCTCGACAACTACCGGATGAACTGGATTAAAGCACCCGAGAGCCATGAGGGCACTACGAGAGTCAACAACAACCACAAAGGAAGACTGACAACGAGAAAGCAGGAGACGAAGAGCATAGAGAATAGCATAAAGTTCTGCTGTAAAGATGCTAGTCTCCGGAGGCAAGCGACACATATAAGTGCGATCAGGAAAAACAACAGAGTAGCCAACACCGTCCGCTGACTTAGACCCATCGGTGAAGACAGAAACGGAGCGGGAGTGAGAAGAAAAGTGCTCGAGGAAAAGGCGTTTTAGAACTGTAGGAGGGGTAAAAGCTTTAGTGAAACGAGTCAAGGATGTACAAAACCGCGGAAGAGGGACCCTCCACGGGGGCAAAGAAGGAACAACACGAGGAGAAACATCAGAAATACGAATGGAAAGAGAATCCTGGAGGCGAGATAACCGGACAGAAAGAGGGAGGTGGTGAAGAGGAACAGGAACCGCAGGAGGGGTAAAAGTCAAAGCACGACAGAGGCGAGAGGAAGGATGTTGCAAGGACCGCGCAAGATAGCGAAGACAGTAGCGATCACGGCGGTCCTGGAGAGACAGGAAGCCAGTGTCAACATACAAGCTAAGGACGGGAGTCGAACGAAAGGCACCAGAACTGAGGCGCAACCCAGTATGGTGCAAAGCATCAAGACGGCGAAGAGTAGAAGGAGAAGCAGACGAGTAAGCAGGGCAACCATAATCGAGCTTAGACAGGACGAGAGAGGAATGTAAAGCAAGGAGAGTGCGCCTATCTGCCCCCCAAGAAGTATGGGACAAGACCCGAAGGAGGGTAAGGGACTTAGAGCACTCAACACGGAGGTAAGAGATATGGGGAGACCAAGACAAACGAGTGTCAAGGAATAACCCCAAAAGCTTCGCGGAATCTTTGTATTCAAGGGGATGACCATAAAGTGACAAAGAGGGACGAAGAACAACCCGTTTCCGCGTAAAAGTCATGGCACAAGTCTTAGAAGTAGAGAACTTGAAGCCATGACCTGTGGCCCAAGACGACACGGCATCAATCGCAAGTTGAAGCCGGCGTTGAAGGAGAGGCGAATCATCACCCTGACAACAAAGGGTAAGATCATCGACATAGAGAGCGGAGAAGACACCAGAAGGAAGAGAGGAAAGAAGACCATTGAGGGCAACCAGAAAAAGAGTAGTGCTCAGAACACTACCCTGGGGCACACCTTCGTATTGCTGAAAAGGGGGAGAGAGAGCGGTACCAAGGCGCACCCGAAAGGAACGACGAGAGAGGAAGCTGCGGAGAAAGAGAGGGAGATGACCACGAAGGCCAAAAGAATGAAGTTGAGATAGCATATGATAACGCCAAGTGGTGTCGTAAGCCTTTTCTAGGTCAAAAAGGACGGCAACAACGGAGGTCTTCGCAGCAAAAGCAGTACGTATATAGACCTCCAAGTTCACCAGGACATCTGTCGTGCTGTGGCACTTGCGGAAACCAAATTGAGAAGGGGAGAGGAGGTGATGGTGTTCCAGGAACCACATCAGACGAACGTTAACCATACGTTCAAAGAGTTTGCAGACACAACTTGTGAGAGCAATAGGGCGAAAGTCCTTAGGGGAAGTACCCAGAGACCCTGGTTTGCGAACAGGGAGGACAACGGCATCGAGCCAGTCCTCAGGGACTGACGACGACTCCCAGATCCGATTATACAGACTCAGTAAATACTGAGACGTGCTCGGAGGGAGATGGCGAAGCATCTCATAATGAATACCATCGGAGCCCGCCGCCGTAGAACCGCAGAGGGCCAGGGCAGAACGAAGTTCAGAGAGAGAGAAGGGATCATTATAGGGAAGCTGAAGATGAGTGCAGAAATCTAAAGGACGAGACTCAAGGACAGGTTTACGAAGAAGGAAAGATTGGGGAAGATGAAGACCAGAGCTAACAGAAGAAAAGTGGGAACCCAGTTCGGAAGCGACCTGCAACGGGTCCGCCACAAGAGTATCATGGAGGTGAAGGACCGGTGAAACATCGGGAACGAACTTACCCGCTATCTTGCGGATACGCTTCCAGATCTGGGCCAGAGGGGGGGTTTCGGACGTAATTGTCGAGACATAAGATGCCCAACATTCACGTTTAGCCGTACGGATGGCCCTACGGGCCACCGCACTCGCTTTCCGAAAGAAAAGAAAAGAATCGGTCGTCTGCCTACGGCGGTGCTTCTTCCAGGCTGCACGCTTACAGCGGACAGCCCGAGCACAGTCCGCATTCCACCAGGGAACGCACTTCCGTGGACCCCGAGAGGAAGAGCGAGGAATAGAGCGGAGGGCAGCGTCGAAGACAGTGTCATGAAAAAGGAGGAGAGCGCGAGAGAGGGGCAGAAGGGAGAGGTCAGAGAGAGTAGCACTGAGGGAAAACAGGGTCCAGTCCGCCTTAGCAAACTGCCACCTAGGGAAAGAGAGGGAAGGGCGAAAAGAGAAAAAGGAAACAAGGATGGGGAAATGATCACTTCCATGGAGGTCATCAAGAACCTGCCATGTGAAATCTAAGTAAAGAGAAGAAGAGCAGAGAGAAAGATCAAGACAAGAAAGGGTGCGAGTTCGAGAGTCCAAATGAGTGGGCTCACCAGAATTCAGAAGAGACAGGGAAGAAGAGAGGAGAAACGGCTCAAGGAGGCGACCCCGAGTATTCGTCAGAACGTCACCCCAAAGAGAATGACGACAATTGAAGTCACCCAGCAGGAGCACAGGCTCCGGCAAGGAGTCTAGGAGGTGTTTCAAATCAGGAAGAGAGAGCGGGACACTCGGGGGGAGATAAATGGAACAAACTGTGTACCATTTCCCCACAAAGATACGAGCAGCAGAACAATGGAGAGGCGAAGGAAAAAGTAAAGGAACAAAGGGAACATCAGCCCGAATCAAGAGAGCAGAAGAATTAGAAGCCCCAGCAATGGCTGGGGGGGGGGAGAGAAAGGAATAGCCACGAAAACGACCAGGACGAGCACCAAGCATCGGCTCCTGGAGACAGACACAAAGGGGCGAAAACCGCGAAACCAGAAGTTGGAGTTCGAGGAAATTGGCGTAATAACCTCGAACGTTCCATTGAAGAATGGACAACGACGAGAAGAGAAAGGACAAAAACAGAGAACAAGGAAGAAACAAAGGCGAAAGACCAACAGAGCACGTTAAAGAATATCAGGGTCGGGATCAGGGTCAGCAAAGTCAGGGTTAGGGGGCATGGGTAAACTGAGCAAAGACGGAGGGAAGGAAACGGGAGAACAGATCAGAGGTGGGCGGGCAGGGTCCGGAGGAGGAGGAGGAGGAGGAGACAACGGAGAGGAGCAGTTAAGGACAGCAGCAGGAAGAGGGGGAGTAGAAAGAGAGGAGCGCACCCCAGCAAGAGCAGCAACCGAAAGGGAAGCAGGGGCCAAAGAAACCTCCATAGCAGGAACAGGGGGCGCAAGCACTGAAACGGGAGTGGAAGGAGCAACAGAGCCAGAAGGAGGAGCTGAGGAAGAAAGCGAAGCCTTCTTACCCGCCGGGGAAGAGGAAGGAGAGGAGCCAGGCTTACGCTTCTGACTTAAAGAGACCGGTGTCCCAGCAACTACGTACCGGGCAACGGATTCCAGTGTCTCAACAGGAGAAGCCGAACGAGAGCACACACGACGGCCATTAGGAGAGCGATGGACATCCGCCCGCACCGACAGGCGGCGGGGAGAGCCGATAGATGGAGGAAGAGGATGGGAAGGAGGATCGGAGGGGGACGAGGAAGGAGACACAGAAGACACGACAGACCGGGTAGAAGGAAGGGGAACCCCAGACAGAGGACCAGGAGGAGGATCCTTCGGGAGAGAACCCAAAGGGACAGAGGAGGGGGCAGTGGGCGCATCAGGGTCCAAGGCCTGGAAACGGTTGTGAGTCTGAGGAAGGCGGGAAGGACGAGGAGAGGAAGAGCGCAACACGCGAGCATAAGAGATATTAGCGTAAGGCGGGAGCCGGCGAACCTGGCGCCTCGCCTCAGGAAAAGATAAACGCTCCCGGTGCTTCAAGTTGAGGACGGCTGCCTCAAGCTTGTAATGGACACACGCACGGGAGAAGGTAGGATGGGCCTCACCGCAGTTGAGGCAACGAGCCTGGGGAGAAGCGCACTCCGACTTAGAGTGACCTTTGCCACCACACAAAGGACAGAGAGAGACAGTCCCGGAGCAGCGGAGGGCACCATGCCCAAACCTCCAGCACTTGTTGCAGAGCCGAGGAGAAGGAATGTACTCCTGGACAGAGCACCTGGCACCAGCAAGAATGACAGAGGGTGGAAGGGTCCTACCATCAAAGGTAATCTTCACAACCCGGAGGGGTTGACGGCGACTACCACGAGGGGGACGAGTAAACGTGTCCACCTGGAGAATAGAATGGCCCTGGGCAGCGAGGATATGTCGAATATCGTCGTGGCAGTCGCGTAGGTCCCGAACACCGGTCGCAACATGGGGCGGGAGCAAAATAGTGCCAACACTGGCATTCAACTGGACGTTCTTCGAGACCCGAACGGGGGTCTCGCCAAGGCAGGATAAGGCAGCCAAGCGGGAAGCAGCATCCTGAGAAGGAGCAGCAACGACACGCGTACCGAGACGAGTGGGGTTAAAAGTAATGGAGGCATCCACGGAATCAATGAGATGTCGATGAAGGGAGAAATCGTCAGGAGGCGCAGAATCAAGAGGGAGGAGATCAAAATATTTGGCCCACGAAGCGGGACCAAACAAGGCTTGATAGGTAGCAGAACTGGAAGGAATCGAGCGAGGGCGGCCGTGACGAGAACGGCGGTGAGAACCCCCAGAGAGAGAGGGGTTAAAAGGCGCAGTAGTAACAACTAGAGAAGGAGCCGCGCCAGGGGACGAGGTAGTCACCACTGGGGGCTTGGGGCTCGACCCAACCACAGAGGAGGGAGGGGAGCCAGGGGAAGGAGTCAGAGAGGCCAAAGGAGGAGCAAGGTCGGGGCCCAATGCAGCGGAGGCTACAGAGCCCGGTCTTCCAATACGGACCGACTCGGGGGCTTGGTCGCCCACCCCACGAGCCTGAAAAGGTAAGCCAGAAGCAGCCGAAACAGGGGTTATCATCTTGACGAAATTACGAATTCACTCACGAATGTGCCCCCACACCCACCATGGAGCCACAATTAGAGGCAGGACACCCAACAAGAAGCTATCGCCGATCTTGTCGGGGCCTCCTAGGGGTGCGTCGTGAGTATACGCCCCACAAACGCCACCTTAAGAAACCGACAGTCCGTCGAGATCGGGTTCAGTGACGAAGTGGGGATTGACAATAAAAGGTTCCCCTCGCTCTCGACGTCGGGTACTGCAGTTCTACGGGTGCAAGAGTATGCCTCCTCAAGCACCCGGGCGTCAAAGTAGAAGAAGTCCAAGGGAAGAACCAGAACGAGCAAAAGGTCGGCAGGAAACGGCAAGCAGATAGGAGAAGAGGGGGGAGAAAAACGAAACAGAAGGAAAAGGAAAAGATGCCCAGCAGAATTGGAGAGGACGGCAGCAGGAGCACAAGGCTAGAAAAGGACAGAGGACTGTCCCAAGGAGCATCACACTCCGGCAGCCGCCCACTAAGCCCCCAGACGGCGACAACGAGCTGAGCGGGGAGGGGGAGATCTAGTCGTAATAATTCCTAACTAAGAACTATAAAATTATTTAGTCTGGGCTTGTACCAAATTCAGCACAATCTCAGCCTAAATTCTACCTAATAACATGGGTAAAGATTATTGTGGTGCAGTAAGGTGAATATAGTTGTGCTGTATTTTTGGGTTTTTTTGTTTTATAAGAGTGCTCATGCACACACAGGTGAACAATTATGTACAGTTAAGTTTGGCTTGCTAGCCACAGCCTTTTGTGATGGTTGATGGTGTTAATTAACTTGTCAACCACATGCAACCTAGATTCCCCTGACAAATGTACCCCATCTCTGTTCAGGTTCTGTCTGTAAGGTCTGGCTGTAAATTGGATATATGTGGCATCCAATCTCACTCGCTTTTTCAGCCTGAAATTTATGTACTTAGCAGCTCTCAGGTAGTATTCCGGAGTTACTCCCCAACGATTATCTTGACTTGGTTGGCGAGGTTCCACTAATGTGAATACTACTGATTCACTGATGAGCTTGAAAGAAGAAATTATGGCTTTGAGGTGTTTGATCACCTCGGCTGGATGACGAGTGGGGTGGATGTCATTACCACCTAAGTATATAATGGTTAGATGGTGAGGCCACTCTAACGCAGGTGTTAGGGTGGGGTTATTATAAAAGTTATGAGCTGTTGCTCCTGGTGACCTAAAGATTCTCACCTCGGTGTGAGGTATAGGTCTAAGTGTTGTGGGTAATTGGCTATGACCCACTAAAGCTACCTTATACATGAGGTGAAAGTAGCAATATGTTAGTGTGATCTAGGCTAACTGGTGTGTTACAATGTTAGTTGACACAATTAATTAAATAGTTAGTCTAGCTTCTATCACACAAGGGTTAGTTATTAATGGTTAATAATTTAATTATAAATTTAATGCCTATCCGGTTCGATAAGGACCATAATGTGGGATATTTGGGGCTTGAACATGATTATTTAAATATTAATGTAGTAAATTAAATTACGAAGGACCACCCGCTTTTATAGTAAAGAGGGAAACTGAGAATTTCTGATCATTAGATAATTCCTAGATGAAACCAGTAACTATGGATAAAACTAGAAAATATGATCATAGAAATAATTAATGGGCTGTATTATTAAATGAAACAAACCTCAAACACCTACATTGGGGGGTTATTACTGGAGGTAAGTACGTCCAGGAATTAGTGTGGTTCGTTCACTAATTCAATTAATAATAATCTAATCCTATAAAATAATATTGAAACTGATATCATTACCATAAAGGGGAACATAGATTATGAGCATAGTAATGAATTGCAGTAAACCACATATTAATCCCAAAGAATTCTGCACACAAGAAATTGCAATAGAATCATAAAAGGAAATAAATCTTAGCTTAATGAAGATTCCTTTAGAAAGCCATGGAAGTTCCTCTTATTCTCTGGACTCGGTCGACTGACGAGTAGAACGGGTTAACATGGGAGAAGGCAGCATGGAGAATTCTTCTCTCGTGCTGCAAGACAAATATTTTACAGTAGCAACTGATTTAACTACTGAATCTATATATTCAAGAAAATTAAGAGTTACAGGTAACAAATTTTAATCACCTGTTATTAGATGTTATCGTGCGTCATAACGGACAATCACCCTGCTACTATTAAACCTTTTACCCGATGCATCACATAAAAGAATATACTTAGCTGTGGGCACTGTATAAGTATTAAGATTGCCGTGCTTCGCGTCCCAGGCTCTGGTTAACCCTATCCTGGATAGTGACGCGCTTCGCTGGCCGGTCATGTGTCGTCAAGAACCAAGTCAAAGGGCTCCTTATTTGACACCAGCACCAGCTGAAGATACTATCTGCAAGGTTATTCACGCCTCACAGTGGCGACTTTCATCTGAGGATGGATAACGCCTGTCCTAGTTGCTGGACAATGGCGTCTTCTTATGAGTACGATAAGCGCAGGTCTGCCTCTGAACGGCTCTCCACGTGTACTGAGCTGGCCTTCCTCCACCCACGCCGAGTCGCGTTCATAAAACAAATTATTGTCTCGAACATTAATATTTCTCGCATTTACGCTTGAAACGTTGAAGACTGGACGGGTTTATTATTTAGAGGAGGAAATTATTATTATTTACCACTTTAAGAGTAGTAAATATATAAGGGAGAGGAATTAATGTCTCCCCATGGCATTCACTGGTGACGTTAACGTCACGAGATAGACGCTATGATTCCAACGCTCTATTCGGCTTTTAGTTAGAGATCAATTCGTCTGCAATTAGTTATAATACAGAATACTTCGATGATGTTAGTGCCTTGATTGAAGCTATTGACAACAAATTCTCTTTTATTATACTTACTGAAACATGGTTGAAAGAGGATACTACTCAGCTCTTTAACATGCCTAACTACTCAGCAATTCACAACTGTCGTCAAATTCAGAGAGGTGGTGGCACTGCTCTTTACTACCACCAAGAACTAACATGCTTAAAAGAAATTAGAACCAGAGACTGCTATGGGGAGTATATCTTCGCCAGCTTCAGAGTCAAGGGTGCCGAGTCTGTCCTGACTGTGGGTGCAGTTTATAGAATTCCTAACACTGATGTGTCCGAATTCAACTCAAACCTTAGAAATCTAATACTTGATAACAGACTGAACAAAAACCACCTAATTATCGCAGGGGACTTTAATATTGACCTCTGCGAGCCTGAACACCCCACTGCTGTTAGCTTCCTCAACTGTATGAATTCCTGCTTCCTCATACCCTTAATCACTAGACCTACTAGAATCACTGATAGCACTGCCACGATGCTCGATCACATCTGGACAAACATAACCTCTCCGCTTACTTCAGGTATAATCACCGATAGCACTACAGATCATTACCCCACATTTCTCTTAACTAACACTAGCAAACCACCTCTTGAGTCAAGAGTGATACGTTTTAGACTGCACAATGAAACTGCTATAGACAATTTTATAACTGCTGCTGATAATGTCAACTGGGAGTCCGAGTTAGGTAACATAGTGGACATCAACCTTGCAGTACAATCTTTTCTTCAAAAAACTCTTAGCCTTTATAATACCCACTGTCCTATGCTTACAAAACAAGTCACAACCAAAAGGCTTAACAATCCCTGGCTTACAAAGGGAATACTTAAATCTATTAATAAAAAACATGACCTTGAGAAGAAGTATAGGTTAGGAATTGTCTCCAAAGAATTTTCAAAGAATTACTCATTATTGCTGTCTAAGATAATTAGACGAGCCAAAACTAAATACTACGAAGATAAATTTACCCAAATAAAGAGCAACATTAAACAAACTTGGAGAACAATTTCTCAAATATTGGGATCAAAGAAGTCTTTAAATAACAAACCGACTCTCCTGTCTAATAACGATGGTCAACTTTCAGCCTCTGATTCTGCTACTGAGTTCAATAGGTTCTTCTCTTCCATTGGTTCATCCCTTGCAAATGATATTCCATCTTCCAGTACAGACATTAATGACTATCTTTCAGGTAACTATCCACAGTCTCTGTACCTAAAGCCTATTAATTCCACTGACGTCAATGAGATAATCCTTTCCCTTAAAACCAAGTCTGGTGCCCTTGAGGAGATACCAACTTTAATTTACAAAAAAGCCTCCAGATCTTTAGCCCCTGCTATTGCTTTGCTCTTCAACAAGTCACTTGAACTCCAAACCTTCCCAGATATTCTAAAAAAAGCGAGAGTAACCCCTGTCCACAAATGTGGTAATCTCACAGATGTTAACAACTACAGACCTATATCTATCCTGCCAAACTTGTCAAAAATTTTTGAAAAACTAATCTATAAGCAGCTTTACTCATATCTAGCCAAACTCAATATACTTAGCCCTTGCCAATATGGCTTCAGACCCAAAAAAAAGCACTAACGATGCACTTATTAGTATGCTTAACTCGATTCATACAGCTCTTGATAAAAATGAGTTCTCTGTTGGGTTGTTTGTGGACCTGCGTAAAGCTTTTGACACTGTCAACCACCAAAACCTTCTTCTTAAATTACATCATTATGGAGTCAGAGGACACTCCCTACAATACCTCAAATCCTACCTTACTGACAGGCTCCAATATGTTTCTGTGAATAATACAATTTCTCCCACCCTACCCATCAACATTGGTGTTCCCCAGGGCAGCATACTTGGCCCTCTCCTCTTTCTCATCTACATTAATGACCTTCCAAATGCCTCCCAACACCTCAAACCAATTCTATTTGCTGATGACACAACCTTCATTTACTCCAGTCCTGATCCCCTTGCTCTAAATGCCACAGTAAATACTGAGCTAAATAAAGTCCATCTGTGGCTAACTGCCAACAAACTCACCCTTAACATTGACAAAACCTTTTATATTCTGTTTGGCAATAAATCCTCTAATCAAATAAATCTCAAAATAAACAATACCCAAATTTGTAACAAATTAGATGGCAAATTCCTTGGCATTCTCATTGACCACAAGCTTAATTTCCAGGGACACATTCTAAACATATCAAAAAAAGTTTCAAAAACTGTGGGCATTCTTTCTAAGATCAGATATTATGTACCACGCCCTGCCCTGGTGACTCTCTATTACTCCCTTATCTATCCATATCTCAACTATGGTATTTGTGCTTGGGGCTCTACTACCCAAAATCACTTACGTCCTCTAATTACTCAACACAAAGCTGCTATTAGGACAATATCCAATTCTGGCCCCAGACATCACTCGGTACCCCTACTTAAATCTCTGAATATGTTAGACATTAAGTCACTGCACATTCTCTCATGTGTATTATACATATATAAAACGCTAAACTATAATGCCAATCCTGATCTCAAAAGCTTCATAGAAGGTTGTATCAGATCCCATGAGCATCACACCAGAAATAAATACAGTTTTGATATTCCTAGAGTACGACTTAATCAAACTAGAAATGCTCTACAAATCAAGGGGCCCAGAATGTGGAATGACCTTCCCAACCATGTTAAAGACTGTACCTCTCTCAACCAGTTTAAGTTAAAAGCGAAGCTATACCTAATAAATTCCCTGTAACCTACCTTACCCTTCTATTGTCAACCAATGTCTGTTTTTTTCTTTAAAGAGCGCTGTTTGTCGACATAATTGTATTTGTGCTGCTTTTTCATCTATGTTTTCATTTCTTGTTTTCATTCTACTCATTATGCTCAATTAGTATTAAGCTTGTCATTTAAGTTTATCATGCCCAAAACGCTCTGCGTAATAGTGGCTTTAGGCATTGTATGTACTAGCTATACCTATAAGTTAAACAATCCTTGTAAATATTTATTGTATGTATGTACCTTACCTAAATAAAATTGTATTGTATTGTATTGTATTGTATTGTATAGAATGCTTTAATTATGGAGAATCGAATTTAATTCTCACATACATTGGATATAATGTGTTTACTGTTAGGAAATCTGACGTAATACTGGCGTCAGGTGACGTGAGAATTCTAGCCTACTGCACAGATGAAATTATTAGTACATGAGAATTCTACGTGTTGTTAATTTTACTTACTACAATAATTAGTACGGTTAGTAATAAGTAATGAGAATACAACAATGTTGTATTCGGTGTTGGAAATATCCAACAGGCTACATATTAGACTACTGTCAGTGTAGGTCACATCACTAGACTGTCGGTGCAGGTCATATCACTAGACTGTCAGTGTGGGTCACATCACTAGACTGTCAGTGTGGGTCGCATCACTAGACTGTCAGTGTGAGTCACATCACTAGACTGTCAGTGTGGGTAACATCACTAGACTGTCAGTGTGGGTAACATCACTAGACTGTCAGTCTAGGTCACATCACTAGACTACTAAACCTTGAGCTCATCACGTGCTCCTCCCAAAACAGTGCTGATCTGCGCCTTTCTGCTGCATCAGCACCACCGCCGGTCGGCGCTGCGCAGAGACGCCGCCGACAACAAGGAAGACGCCGTCAGTTATAAGCAACAGGTTTCTCCGCCTTGCAACCACACGCCCAACCTGCTGGAGCTGCAGCTCTCGACGCCGCCCAAAGCCAACGGTCAACCAGCCTGGACCAAGAACCCCAACATAGCAGGTATGTGGCCGTCCCCCTACCAGCTTGGACCAAGAACCCCAACATAGCAGGTATGTCGCCCCCCTACCCGCCTGGACCAAGAACCCCAACATAGCAGGTATGTGGCCGTCCCCCTACCAGCATGGACCAGAAACCCAATATAGCAGGTATGTGGCCCTCTTCCTACCAGCCTGGACCAATAACCCCAACATAGCAGGTATGTGGTCGTCCCCCTACCAGCCCTGACCAGAAACCCAACATAGCAGGTATGTGGCCCTCCCTCTACCAGCCTGGACCAAGAACCCCAATACAACAGGTATGTGGCCCTCCCTCTACCAACCTGGACCAAGAACACTAATACAGCAGGTATGTGGCCCTCCCTCTACCAGCCTGGACCAAGAACCCCAATATAACAGGTATGTGGCCCTCCTTCTACCAGACTGGATCAAAAACCTTAACCCACCAGGTCAGTGGCCTCTTGAGTTGCATTAAGTACCTGATCGAAGCCAGGGAGCGGCTTCATCCCGGTAGGCATCAGAGGAGCCCTTCAATACCATTCACAAGTGGTTAAGTATCTTTATAGTTTCAGCTTTCATATGCTATTCGGATCTCTGTGTATAAATCGCTTGCCCTTGGAGAGAACTGTATTTATATCTTCATCTTGTCAACTTATGTAAGTTTTTTTTCTGAGAATGATTTGTTTATTTCATTTAATAATATTGGGCAGGCGTAGATGTGCTGCAGGTGGACGCTGCCTCTGAGACCAACAGCATGGAGCACCAGAGACAGAGCGGGTCCTCAGTGCCTGCCCCGGACGTTGAGCGTGGAGGCAAGAAATCCGGAGGGGCGACGTTGGAGAAGGGGAAGCAGAACGGCGTCGGCGGTATGAGAGGTACCGGCAGCATCCCTCCCGCAGGGGACGACCTGAGGAATTATGCATACGAAGGCGATGGCTCATCTCCCGGATCACTGTCTTCCTGTGAGTCTGAACTGTTGTGTGTGCAAGATACATGATTTTGTTTTACTGCTTTAAAACCAGAGAAGTGTTTGCTGCACTCATAAACACACACACACACACACACACACACACAGTAGGCAGTAGGACGGCGGTCAGTGAACAAGGGTAGGACGTGCAGTCCGCGAATTACTTCAATATTCTCGGGATATTTACGTACCAGTGAGCCCAAAACATAGTTTTTGGTCATATGAAAGGTACAGCAACGCAGTGATAACGCAACATAGTGAATTCTTATAACGTTTGATAAGAAAAAAAATTGAAAAAGAACGAGATTGTGGCAAGACGGTGGCACCAGAGGCCGCGAAGGGAAGAGTTTGGACCACCACGTGGGGAGGAAGTCAACAACAATATCGGACATCGCTTCATAAATCACCTAATTGTGCTGTGGGATGCTTACTCGGAGGTCGGAGGTGAGTGCCTCTCAAAGTCAGTCATATAAGGTGTACAGTGTTTTTTTTTATATAGTAATTAGCTTTGAACATAAGTTAATTAAAATACGAAAAAGTAGCTCAAGAGCCTCAGTTTGGTACCAGCTTCTCACACCTGTGTGTTACATTACACCGCCACTGACTAGACCAACCCCCCCCCCCCCCTCCTCCTCACCACAACAAGCCAGTGTAAACACACACACACACATGCACGCACGCACGCACACACTGGTGACCGCTCACCCTCACTCACCCACCCTCACCCCTCACGTTCCCACGCCTTACACTGCCCCAAGACACCCCCCTACCCCTCCCCCTATACACAAACACCCCCGCACTCAACACACACACACACACACACACACACGCACACGCGCACACACACACACGCGCACACACACACAACCTCTCTCTGTACCCTCCCGCACTAACCCACCCCCACACACCCTCTCCTTCCCCCTCCCTCACTTCCACCTTCCACCTCTCCCCATATACTCACACACCTCCTCTCTCTCTCTCTCCCTCCCCCTCTCTCTCTCTCCCCCCCCCCCCTCTCTCTCTCTCTCTCTCTCTCTCTCTCTCTCCCCCCCCCCCTCTCTCTCTCTCTCTCTCTCTCTCTCTCTCTCTCTCTCTCTCTCTCTCTCTCTCTCTCTCTCTCTCTCTCTCTCTCTCTCTCCCTCCCCCTTTCTCTCCCTCTCCCCCTCTCTCTCCCTCTCCCCCTCTCTCTCCCTCTCCCCCTCTCCCTCCCTCTCCCCTTCTCTCTCCCTCTCCCCCTCTCTCTCCCTCTCTCTCTCCCTCCCCCCTCTCTCTCCCTCCCCCTCTCTCTCCCCCTCCCCCCTCTCTCTCCCCCTCTCTCTCTCCCCCTCTCTCTCTCCCCCCTCTCTCTCTCCCCCCTCTCTCTCTCCCCCTCCCCCTCTCTCTCCCCCTCCCCCTCTCTCTCCCTCACCCCCTCCCTCCCTCCCCTCTCTCTCTCCCTCCCCTCTCTCTCTCCCTCCCCTCTCTCTCTCCCTCCCCTCTCTCTCTCCCTCCCCTCTCTCGCTCCCTCCCCTCTCTCGCTCCCACCCCTCTCTCTCTTCCTCCCCCCCTCTCTCTCCCTCCCCCCTCTCTCTCCCTCCCCCCCCCCCTCTCTCTCTGTCTCTCTCTCTCTCTCTCTCTCTCTCTCTCTCTCTCTCTCTCTCTCTCTCTCTCTCTCTCTCTCTCTCTCTCTCTCTCTCTTTCTCTCACACACACACTCATAGGGAAATCATGGAAGGGAGACGAACTCTGACTGCCAAACGCAGGACATTCACAACTGGAACAAACACAGAGGATGGGATGGAACAGGAAGCCTGGATGAAGGAAGTACTCCAGCAAATGCAGAATGAATTCAGTGAAGGACTGAGGGTAATGAGGGAGACAGTAGCCAACCTGCAAGATGATTTTAGGGCAGCAAAGGAGGAGATAAGATACCTAAAGGAGACTCTTCCACAATACCAGGCACAAACCGTACCCCAGGGAGATGGGAATGCTACTGTGGAGGGGACCACCACAACCCAGATCTCATTTGCTGAAATGCTTAAAAAGAGCCCTGAAGCTAGGTCTGCGGTTAAGGAAGTTGCCATGGAAGTGGCTTCCTCTCAGGAAGCAGCTAGATGTACTAGCCGGCTGATAGAGAGAAATAGAGCAGTAGTAGTAGCAGGCATTAAAGAACAAACAGGGACCAGACCAAAGGAGCGGAGAGACAAGGACAAAAACATGATTAAAGAGATCCTTAAAGAGGTAAGGATGGAGGGAGCTGAGCGAAATGTTGAAAAGGTTTTCAGGCTTGGAAAGTACAACAAGGACAGAGACCGAATGATAAAGGTGGTTTTCATGAGCGAAATCGCGAAAGAGGAACTGCTAGCAAGGAAGTGTTGTCTAAAAGGAGTAGAGAAGTTCAAGAAAATATTCCTGCAGAGGGATATGACAAGGGAAGAGAGAATACGGACAGCAGACGCGAGGAAGGAGCGCAGGGAGAGAGAAGGAAATCAGAGTACCACAACCCAGAACCCTACAATCCCAGAGGGAAGTGGAGAACCTTCCTCAAACAGTGCAACAGCCACTGTTTGATTGGGGCACCACCCCCACATTCTACCCAACAGACACCCAACCCGCCCCATCCCCTGTCAGCCCCCCACTAAGTACCCACCTAGGGCACCCTCCCCCCACCCACCCCCCTCCCCCCACTCACCCCCCTTCTCCCCCTCACCCCTCTCCCCAGGACCTCCCTTCTCCCCCATCCCCCATGCCCTCCCTTCTCCCACATGCCTTCCCGTCTCTCCCACCCCCATGCCCTCCCTTCCCCCCCCCCCCTAAGCCCCCCATGCAGTCTCCCCCACCCCACCTAAGTCTTCCCCTCTCCCCCACTCCCCTAAACCCTCCCCTCTTCCTCACCCACCTCAGCCCTCCCTTTTCCCCCACGCCCCCCAAGCCCTCCACCCTTTTCTCTCCCCCCAAGCCCCCCCATCTCCCCTATCCCCCACAGCCTCTCGTCCCCCCATGCTTCCCCAACCCTCCCTCTCTTACCCACCTCCTGTACCCTCCCCCTCTTATCCACCCCCTGTACCCTCCCCCTCTTATCCACCCCCTGTACCCTCCCCCTCTTATCCACCCCCTGTACCCTCCCCCTCTCCCCCACCACCCCAAGCCCTCCCTCCTCCACCAATCCCCCCGTGCCAGGTCCCCCCAGCTCCCACTCACCCCAGATCGCAAAGGTCCCCCCCAGAAAAGCAGAAGAGAGTCAGTTTCAGGGTGATGTACTCGAACATAGATGGGATCACAAGCAAGACAAGTGAACTAAGGGAAAGAGCACAGGAAGTTAACCCAGATGTAATCGGACTCACTGAAACAAAACTCTCTGGAATCATAACGAATGCCGTGTTTCCCCAGGAGTATACAGTAATAAGGAAAGAGAGGGAAGGTAGGGGAGGAGGCGGAGTGGCCCTACTCATGAGAAGGGAATGGAGTTTTAAGGAGATGGCCATCCTGGGCTGTGAGGAGTTCAGAGACTACATAGCAGGCACCATAACAATGGGAGGACCAAGAATAGTAGTAGCAGTAATATACAACCCTCCACCAAATGACAGGAGACCCAGTCAAGAGTATGAAAACAACAACAAGGCAGTTAACACTATAATTGAGAGGGCAGCCTCTGCTGCCTGTAGAAATAGATCCCACCTGCTCATCATGGGCGACTTCAATCACGGAAAGATTGACTGGGAGAACAAGGAACCGCATGGAGGCGAGGATACGTGGAGAGCCAAACTATTGGAGGTGGTGACAAGCAACTTTTTAACCCAGCATGTCGGAGAACCCACAAGGATGCGAGGCAATGACGAACCAGCGAGACTCGACCTAGTCTTCACTCTGAACGACTCCGACATAAGAGAAATCGGTTTTGAGGACCCAGTAGGAATGAGCGACCACAGTGTACTGGTGTTTGAGTACTTGATTGAAGAAGGGTTATTGAACTCGAGGAGGGATACCGAAACCAAAAGGTTACCATACCGAAAGGGAAACTATGAGGGGGTAAGAAAATTCCTAACAGATATAGCATGGGAAACAGAGCTCAGGGGAAAGACGGCCCAAGATATGATGGATTACATCACGCAGAAGTGCAAGGACGCAGCAAACAAGTTTGTCCCAGTCCAAAAGGAAAACAGAGAAATGAAGATGAGAAACCCATGGTTTAATCAAAGATGTAGGCTAGCTAAGCAGCAAAGTAAAAGGGCATGGAGAAACTATAGGAATAACAGGACACTGGAGAGCAGAGAAAGATACCAGAATGCCAGGAATGAATATGTCAGGATGAGAAGAGAGGCAGAAAGACAATACGAAAATGACATCGCAAGCAAGGCAAAGACTCAGCCTAAATTGTTGCATAGCCACATTAGGAGAAAAACAACAGTAAAGGAACAGGTTATGAGATTAAGGATAGGGGCGGAAGGATTCACTACAAATGACAAGGAAGTGTGTGAGGAATTGAATAAGAAATTCCAGGAGGTCTTCACCTTAGAGCAAGGAGAAATTCCAGAGGTAAGTGAGGGAATAGCTAACCAGGAACCACTGGAAGAGTTTGAGATTACCAGTGGGGAAGTAAGGAAGTGTTTACTAGAGTTGGACGTGACGAAGGCTATAGGCCCAGATGGAATCTCCCCTTGGCTTCTAAAGGAAGGAGCAAGAGAACTGAGCCTACCACTCTCCATAGTGTATAACAAATCACTGGCAACAGGGGAACTGCCAGATATTTGGAAAGCAGCTAACGTAGTCCCGATATACAAGAAAGGGGATAGACAGGAGGCACTGAACTACAGGCCAGTGTCCCTAACCTGCATACCATGCAAGCTGATGGAGAAGATTGTGCGAAAAAAACTAGTGGAGCATCTGGAGCGAAGGAACTTTGTAACACAGCATCAACATGGGTTCAGGGATGGCAGGTCCTGCCTCACAGGGTTACTTGAATTCTACGACCAGGCAACAAAAATAAGGCAAGAAAGAGAAGGGTGGGCAGACTGCATATTTTTGAATTGTCAGAAAGCCTTTGATACAGTGCCACACAAGAGGCTAGTGCGAAAGTTGGAGATGCAGGCTGGAGTGAGAGGGAAGGTACTCCGGTGAATAGAGGAGTACCTAAGCAACAGGAGACAACGAGTCTGTGTGAG
>NC_091180.1:7683305-7693305 GCF_040958095.1 Procambarus clarkii | reverse complement strand
GTTGCTTTTGGAGCCAAACTTTGAAGGGATTTAAAACGTGACAGTCTGCCTTGTTTTATATGGCAGATAAATTAGATGGTAAACTGGAAGACGACGTTCTAGAGGAATTAGCTGAAGGGTCAAGTGATCAATTAGCATTAAAACGTCTTGAGTTGAAAGCTCAGCTTGAACTAGCTAGACTAG
Source organism: Procambarus clarkii (assembly GCF_040958095.1). Lineage (NCBI taxonomy): Eukaryota > Metazoa > Arthropoda > Malacostraca > Decapoda > Cambaridae > Procambarus > Procambarus clarkii. The sequence goes on along the minus strand of NC_091180.1, from coordinate 7,693,122 downwards.
AGACGCTAGACTAGAGACTCATAAGCAACAGAGAGAATTAGAGGCAGAGGCTCAACAGAGACAGACAGAGGCTCAACAGAGACAGATAGAGGCTCAACAGAGACAGATAGAGGCTCAACAGAGACAGATAGAGGCTCAACAGAGACAGATAGAGGCTCAACAGAGACAGATAGAGGCTCAACAGAGACAGATAGAGGCTCAACAGAGACAGATAGAGGCTCAACAGAGACAGATTGAGGCTCAACAGAGACAGATAGAGGCTCAACAGAGACAGATAGAGGCTCAACAGAGACAGATAGAGGCTCAAAAGGAACAGAGAGAATTAGAGGCAGAGGCTCAACAGAGACAATAACAAGTAGAACTTGAGGCACAGAATTCCAGAACTGCGGCTCAGTTGAAGTTAAAGGAAGCTAAGCAGAGACAATTAGAGGTTCAACAACAAAGGGAGGCAGATAGAAATAGAGTTGAAGCACAGAGAATTGCAGCGGGCCATGGTTACACTAGTAACAATCCAAACAGTTCCAATCCTCAGTCTAGAATTAATAAATATGTAGAACTACCAAAATTTAACGAGGAAGATTCTGAGATCTTCTTCTCTCATTTTTTCTAAAATTGCAATCAGCATGAACTGGTTAGTAGATCAGTGGTTTGCGATCATGCAAAGTCAGTTCAGGGGCAAAGCTCAAGAGGTATTCTCATCACTTCTTGATGCTAACAGCTTCAATTATGACTTCGTAAAGAAGAGCATCTTAAATGCTTATCAGTTAAATCCAGAAGCACATAGACAGAAATTTCGTAACTTAAAAAGGGCACATGAACAAGCTATTGCTGATTTTACTAGGTTAAAAGTAAATTATCGTGAGAGATGGCTTAAATTACTTTCAATTAGAGTTTGAAACTTAAAAACCTTCTAATTACTGAAGAGGTATTATCTTGTCTCCTAGATAGATTATCAATCTACATGACGGAACAAAAGAATGTTATGGAGATATATGAGCTCTCAAAGCTCGCTAATGAGCATGAGTTACTTACAAGGGTACAATTTAGAGCCCAGTCCAATAATGTTAACAGTAGATTAAATCCTAATGCTCATAAAAATGTTCACCAGACCAAACCCAGTTATAATCCACCTGCTACTCACATGAACTCTTTTCTTTATAAACCTAAGATTGAGAACACACAGTCAGGGATGCAACACCTCGCAATGTAACAAATGTCTTCAGTGGGTGTGACAGGGTCAACCACAGACAGTAGATTTTGCAGTCATTGTAAGAGAAGAGGTCATGTCATAACTTCCTGCTTTCAGAAACACCTAGAGTTCAGACCTAAAGGTCTCATATTTTGTAGGAGTGTGCAGAGTAGATATAATAAACATGTTACTGTAGATCCCAAATGGATGTCCAATTATCGCCTATATATTCATTCTGGGGAAGTTTTGTGTAATAATGGTAAATGGAAGCCAGTTGTTCTTCTCCACGACACTGGTGCTTCCCAAACATTGATTTCAGCTTGTGTACTCTCTAGTGTTGCAAAGAGATATATTGGGGAGTCTGTAGTTCTTCAGAGTGTTACAGGGTGTCAAACTGTACCTCTGATAGATGTTAATTTTTGCTGCCGGAAACGCTGCACGTACTAGTGGCTTTACAAGAATGTAATTACTATGCTATGTATCCTCACAATCCCAATGTACCTTCTTGTATATATATATATAAATAAATAAATAAATAAATTTGAGGGTCACCAATACCCCAGGCTTGTGTACTGGTGGTGTTAGTAAACAGTTGCCCATCCCAGGTGTGGATGTTATTTAGGGTAATGATGTGGCTATAAATCATGTTGTTGGGAAGGTTGATCCCATTTTGTTACCAGAATCAGTTATGATGAATAAACAGCCAGATGCAGTGGATATTGTTGTATACCCTGCCTGTGCTGAGTCTAGTTTTGTAAGGGATCAGTCTGTTGTAGTGGATGATGTTATCTACCCTACCTGTGCTGATTTTAGTTTTACTGTTCCAGTTGTCAGTTGTGTCACTACCAAAGTAATTGTTCCAGAGGCCAGTACCCCTTCAGAGGAGAAGTGGGATGTGGATTTTCAGGATTTAGGTGTGGGCAACCTAGTTGTTGAGAGTAAGTCTGGTACTACGACCCCGTTATATTCTAATCCAGTGGATGGTTTGGAACAGGAAGTCCATGTGCCATTATCTTGCCCGCTCACTATGAACGTTGAGCCAGGAATTGAGAGTAAGTTTGTTGTTGCCACGACTCCACATTATCTTAACCAAGTAAATGATTTGGGAAAGGATGTCGGGTTCGCTTATTGATTGTAAACAGACAGTACTCCAAGCATCTTTAGATTATATCATGAGAGGAAAATTTGGTAAATTTTTTATGACTATTAACAGTGGTAACATTTCTTCTAGGCCTAAGTTGCAGAGAGTTGTGGCGAGTTAGTCTTATTCCATGGGGGGTAAGTGTTTATCATTGGGTAAACTGAGTCAGAGTGTTCTTAGGACTTTCTTGCAATCTATTGTTATTCTGCAGGAGCCATTCTTCCTTGTAGTAATGAACTGTGGGACATCTTTGTCCAGCCTTGTTGTTGAGCAGAGAGAGTTTACTCCAATAAATTGTACATCTAGTTGTCCTGAGAAGGTTGTGTGTAATTCTGGAGCAGTGTCACTACCTTTATATCTAGTACGTTATTTTGTTGCAAGAGTAGTTAAGAAAATGTATGTTCAGCTCAAGTCTTGTACTGACTTTCACAGTCAAAATGGTGTTGGAGGATTTTGTTAGACTTTGGAGCCGATGTTCAAAGCCCCAGGAGTGTGGTTCAAGTTGAAGAGGGACAAGGTTATCCCACCTATTTGGGTTGATGAGTGTGAAGGGTTACAGGTTGTCCTTGGGTAGTTCCCAGGTAATCTGCTTTTCATCTTCAAGGTGATACGACCCTTAACACTATTGTTGGATGTTACCAGGAGGAAGTCACTTACTAAGTGAAGTCCATAGTAAGAATTGTCAAGGATTCAGAGTGGTTCTGTCATTTTCTTGGGAGGCCAGAATGGTTATGAAGGTGTGGTTTGTATTAAAGTTCACCATTAGAGGCTGTGCGCTTGTTCTTGGAGTTGTGATTGAGATATTGTGCATAGGAATAATCCTGTTTTCTTTCACTGATCGTTCTGACAGAGTTATGAAGCAACTGACTTATGTGTTCACTGATGGTCATCTGAGTCAGTTCAGTCAGGTAGTCCTTGCACTTGCCCTTGTAGGTTGTGTCTGTTGGGTCGGATGTAAAAGGTTTCCTGAAGAGTTTTGTTGTGTTTTTGATGGTTCTACGAATGAAGAGGTTTCAGATGCGTCTGTGTGGTTTAACCCTGTTTCTTCTACTTTTATTACAAATTGGTAAAGATTATGTTCCACAGAAGATCCAGTGTGATGGGAAACAAATGTCCTTGCCAGGGCATGCCCAGATCAACCTCATTACCTAGGAGAAGTCCCTGAACCACCCTGCATCCAGTCAGTTTCATCTAAGTGGTTCAACTAGAGAAACAAGGAGTAATGACCAGGGGAACACGTATAGGTAATATTTACCATGTAGAAAATGGGTACCTTGGAGCTATGGGACTAATGTAAGTTTAACAGTGGAAACAGATGAAAAGATAACTCGTTGCATAGACCTTGTTAGTGTGGTTACATTAATTAACATTACTGCCCATGTGCATCATGATAAAAATGTTGATAGGAGAGTGAATTATTACCTCATGAAGATAGGTGAATGGAATGAGATAGTGCCCTGGAGAGATAAATTTGCATACTCCAGAGGAACAGCTGTGAAACTCCGGATGTATACTGACAGTGATATAGGACATTATCACAGGACTGAACTTTTTTATTTTCATGTGAGACATAGTTGGTTCAATTTTGATTGTTGGAGAAATAAAGGATACGTAAGTTTTCATTTCTACCAAAAGGTAATCCATGTTTTATATTACATGCATAGGATGTTCAGTGTGTTTGTTTCCTGTACCATTCCATAATCATGTTTTCTTCTACATTTTTTATGCATACTTTCAGAAAAAAAACATTAATCTTCAGTTAATTGCATTTTTCTCTTGGAGGTGGGGGTATGTTACGTATCCATATCGGAGTATGGATTCTCACAGGATAAATAATATTGTATTTACATACAATGTTATATATATATATATATATATATATATATATATATATATATATATATATATATATATATATATATATATATAATATATATATATATACATATATATATATATATATATATATATATATATATACATATATATATATATATATATATATATATATATATATATATATATACATATATATATCATTGTGATCATTGACACATTTGCGTTTGTGTCTCTCCCTTCAATACGTTCTGGAACCAGTGCATATTGTTATCACAGGGATCATGGGATCATACTCTTGAGCGTAGTAAACGTAATAGGCCTGAGTAAAAAGTATTTCTGTGGCAGGTACGAGCCAGGTTACAAAGCTGAGCTGATAGCGGACACCATTAGTGTCCCAGGAGCGGACACCACCAGTATCCCAGGAGCGGACACCACCAGTATCCCAGGAGCGGACACCACCAGTATCCCAGGAGCGGACACCACCAGTATCCCAGGAGCGGACACCACCAGTATCCCAGGAGCGGACACCACCAGTATCCCAGGAGCGGACACCACCAGTATCCCAGGAGCGGACACCAGTGTCCCAGGAGTGGACACCACCAGTATCCCAGGAGCGGACACCACCAGTGTCCCAGGAGCGGACACCACCAGTGTCCCAGGAAGGGACACCACCAGTATCCCAGGAGCGGACACCACCAGTATCCCAGGAGCGGACACCACCGGTATCCCAGGAACGGACACCACCAGTGTCCCAGGAGTGGACACCACCAGTGTCCCAGGAGCGGACACCACCAGTGTCCCAGGAAGGGACACCACCAGTGTCCCAGAAGCGAACACCACCAGTATCCCAGGAGCGGACACCACCAGTGTCCCAGGAAGGGACACCACCAGTATCCCAGGAGCGGACACCACCAGTATCCCAGGAGCGGACACCACCAGTATCCCAGGAGCGGACACCACCAGTGTCCCAGGAGCGGACACCAGTGTCCCAGGAGCGGACACCACCAGTATCCCAGGAGCGGACACCAGTGTCCCAGGAGCGGACACCAGTGTCCCAGGAGCGGACACCAGTGTCCCAGGAGCGGACACCAGTGTCCCAGGAGCGGACACCAGTGTCCCAGGAGCGGACACCAGTATCCCAGGAGCGGACACCACCAGTGTCCCAGAAGCGGACATCACCAGTGTCCCAGGAGCGGACACCACCAGTGTCCCAGGAGCGGACACCAGTATCCCAGGAGCGGACACCAGAATCCCAGGAGCGGACACCACCAGTATCCCAGGAACGGACACCACCAGTATCCCAGGAGCGGACACCAGTATCCCAGGAGCGGACACCAGTATCCCAGGAGCGGACACCACCAGTATCCCTGGAGCGGACACCCGTATCCCAGGAGCGGACACCAGTATCCCAGGAGCGGACACCATCAGTGTCCCAGGAGCAGACACCAGTATCCCAGGAGCGGACACCACCAGTATCCCAGGAGCGGACACCAGTGTCCCAGGAGCGGACACCAGTGTCCCAGGAGCGGACACCACCAGTATCCCAGGAGCGGACACCACCAGTATCCCAGGAGCGGACACCAGTATCCCAGGAGCGGACACCAGTGTCCCAGGAGCGGACACCAGTGTCCCAGAAGCGGACACTATAACCTCTAATTCTCTACACAACTCAGCTAAGCATGGGTCATTTTTTCATTAATTTATTATTGTTCAATGTAATTAGTAGATAAGATGGAACACACTTATCTTAAGATGGATCTCTGTTACCTTAAAATGTAAATCCGTTACCTTAAGATAGAGCTATATTACCTTAAGACAGACCTCCCCTTACCTTAAGACAGAAGTGCCCTACCTTAAGACAGAAGTGCCGTACCTTAAGACAGAAGTGCCGTACCTTAAGACAGAAGTGCCCTACCTTAAGACGGAAGTGCCCTACCTTAAGACGGAAGCAGACGAGGCCAAGAGTGACGGGGAGAATGATCTCGAATCTTGAGTCGCCCTTAACATGGTTCTCGAACTGGTGCGCCAATCCCACCTGCAAGCACAGTACCTTAGTCACCTGGTTCATGGTCAGACCACCTGCAAGCACAGTACCTTAGTCACCTGGTTCATGGTCAGACCACCTGCAAGCACAGTACCTTAGTCACCTGGTTCATGGTCAGACCACCTGCAAGCACAGTACCTTAGTCACCTGGTTCATGGTCAGACCACCTGCAAGCACAGTGCCTTAGTCACCTGGTTCATGGTCAGACCACCTGCAAGCACAGTACCTTAGTCACCTGGTTCATGGTCAGACCACCTGCAAGCACAGTGCCTTAGTCACCTGGTTCATGGTCAGACCACCTGCAAGCACAGTACCTTAGTCACCTGGTTCATGGTCAGACCACCTGCAAGCACAGTACCTTAGTCACCTGGTTCATGGTCAGACCACCTGCAAGCACAGTACCTTAGTCACCTGGTTCATGGTCAGACCACCTGCAAGCACAGTACCTTAGTCACCTGGTTCATGGTCAGACCACCTGCAACCACACTACCTTAGTCACCTGGTTCATGGTCAGACCACCTGCAACCACACTACCTTAGTCACCTGGTTCATGGTCAGACCACCTGCAAGCACAGTACCTTAGTCACCTGGTTCATGGTCAGACCACCTGCAACCACACTACCTTAGTCACCTGGTTCATGGTCAGACCACCTGCAACCACACTACCTTAGTCACCTGGTTCATGGTCAGACCACCTGCAAGCACAGTACCTTAGTCACCTGGTTCATGGTCAGACCACCTGCAAGCACACTACCTTAGTCACCTGGTTCATGGTCAGACCACCTGCAAGCACACTACCTTAGTCACCTGGTTCATGGTCAGACCACCTGCAACCACACTACCTTAGTCACCTGGTTCATGGTCAGACCACCTGCAAGCACAGTACCTTAGTCACCTGGTTCATGGTCAGACCACCTGCAAGCACACTACCTTAGTCACCTGGTTCATGGTCAGACCACCTGCAAGCACAGTACCTTAGTCACCTGGTTCATGGTCAGACCACCTGCAAGCACACTACCTTAGTCACCTGGTTCATGGTCAGACCACCTGCAACCACACTACCTTAGTCACCTGGTTCATGGTCAGACCACCTGCAACCACACTACCTTAGTCACCTGGTTCATGGTCAGACCACCTGCAACCACACTACCTTAGTCACCTGGTTCATGGTCAGACCACCTGCAAGCACAGTACCTTAGTCACCTGGTTCATGGTCAGACCACCTGCAAGCACAGTACCTTAGTCACCTGGTTCATGGTCAGACCACCTGCAAGCACAGTACCTTAGTCACCTGGTTCATGGTCAGACCACCTGCAACCACACTACCTTAGTCACCTGGTTCATGGTCAGACCACCTGCAACCACACTACCTTAAGGGGCCAGATTCACGAAGCAGTTACGCAAGCACCTACGAACGTGTTCATCTTTCCTCAAACTTTGACGGCATTGGTTACATGTATTAAACAGTATACAACCATGAAAACTTCCCAATCAATTGCTGTTATTGTTATAAACAGCCTTCTGGTGCTTCGGAGCTCATTAACTGTTTAATAATTGTAAAATTCACCAATTTCAAATCCAGTAAACATTTTAAAATTTCACCAATTTGTTATTTTATTCATTATGGGCTCAGAATGGCATATAACGTCCATTTTAATTTCTTTACAATATTGTTTGAGAGTATAGTTTACCGTAACAAAACTAGTCAACGTGACCTTCAAAATATGCGCAAAATTTAGACGGAAATTTACGAGTTTAAGAACTAAGGGCAGAAATAAAACCTCAGATCTAAGAACGTTGCACATACTATGTAAAAATGGTGAGAATCGCCCAGAAACTGAATTTTCTATTCTGACTCTAAAGTTGAAATTTCTGTTTTAGAGATACAGTAGTTGAAGTTATTGACAAAGAATATGGGTAGTTCTAATTTATCAATTTACTTGTATGTTTTAGTAAACATTGCTTGGCATTCGTACTCGAATATGTGAAACTTGAAGTTCAATATGGGTTGAAATGAAGTGAAGACAAAGTACCCCGACCCCACAAAAAAAACTAATATAGGGTTAAGGATAATGGGTTAATAATGATAATAAGTAAACTTTATATAAGTGATAAAGCCTGCATCTGGCTGCATCTGCATCTGGTCCCATTCATCAATACAACAGACAAAGACAATAGAGTTTGAATTGGGTAAATTTTTCGGCCAAACCCGAAATAAAAGTCAAAGTCCCAATATTTGCCACATGTGGCAGATTAACACGTTAGCCTCACGCACTCCCACTCGCCCAACACAGTGACGGGTACACTCTCTCCAGGATGGTCAACCTCACACAAAATAACATTAGGAACAACGGAGAAATAAAATAACAAAAACTCTGGATACAACAAATTTCGTTAACATGATTCACTATGAACTACCATGACCCACCATGGTCCACCATGACCCACCATGGTCCACCATGACCCACCATGGTCCACCATGACCCACCATGGTCCACCATGACCCACCATGGTCCACCATGACCCACCATGGTCCACCATGACCCACCATGGTCCACCATGACCCACCATGGTCCACCATGACCCACCATGGTCCACCATGACCCACCATGGTCCACCATGACCCACCATGGTCCACCATAACCCACCATGGTCCACCATGACCCACCATGGTCCACCATGACCCACCATGGTCCACCATGACCCACCATGGTCCACCATGACCCACCATGGTCCACCATGACCCACCATGGTCCACCATGACCCACCATGGTCCACCATGACCCACCATGGTCCACCATGACCCACCATGGTCCACCATGACCCACCATGGTCCACCATGGTCCACCATGACCCACCATGGTCCACCATGACCCACCATGGTCCACCATGACCCACCATGGTCCACCATGACCCACCATGGTCCACCATGACCCACCATGCTCCACCATGACCCACCATGGTCCACCATGACCCACCATGGTCCACCATGACCCACCATGGTCCACCATGACCCACCATGGTCCACCATGACACACCATGGTCCACCATGACCCACCATGGTCCACCATGACCCACCATGGTCCACCATGACCCACCATGGTCCACCATGACCCACCATGGTCCACCATGACCCACCATGGTCCACCATGACCCACCATGGTCCACCATGACCCACCATGGTCCACCATGACCCACCATGGTCCACCATGACCCACCATGGTCCACCATGACCCACCATGGTCCACCATGACCCACCATGGTCCACCATGACCCACCATGGTCCACCATGACCCACCATGGTCCACCATGGTCCACCATGACCCACCATGACCACCATGGTCCACCATGACCCACCATGGTCCACCATGACACACCATGGTCCACCATGACACACCATGGTCCACCATGACACACCATGGTCCACCATGACCCACCATGGTCACCATGACCACACCATGGTCCACCATGACCCACCATGGTCCACCATGACCCACCATGGTCCACCATGACCCACCATGGTCCACCATGACCCACCATGGTCCACCATGACACCATGGTCCACCATGACCACCATGGTCCACCATGACCCACCATGGTCCAC